>NW_027193222.1:0-18000 GCF_949987515.2 Delphinus delphis | reverse complement strand
AGCCCGAACCCTAACCGTAACCCTTCCCCGAAGCCTGACCCTCACCCGTCCCCTAATCCTAACCCGTACGCTAACACTAACCCACGCCCTCACACGCACGCTCCCCCTAAAGCGTTGCCGTACCCTCACCTGGACCCTAAACCGTCCCCATCCCCTAACCCTAACCCTAGCCCGAACCCTAACCCTAACCCTTCGCCGAAGCCTGACCCTCACCAGTCCCCTAATCCTAACCCGTACGCTAACACTAACCCGCGCCCTCACACGCACGCTCCCCCTAAAGCGTTGCCGTACCCTCACCTGGACCCTAAACCGTCCCCGTCCCCTAACCCTAACCCTAGCCCGAACCCTAACCCTAACCCTTCCCCGAAGCCTGACCCTCACCAGTCCCCTAATCCTAACCCGTACGCTAACACTAACCCGCGCCCTCACACGCACGCTCCCCCTAAAGCGTTGCCGTACCCTCACCTGGACCCTAAACCGTCCCCGTCCCCTAACCCTAACCCTAGCCCGAACCCTAACCCTAAACCTTCCCCGAAGCCTGACCCTCACCCGTCCCCTAATCCTAACCCGTACGCTAACACTAACCCGCGCCCTCACACGCACGCTCCCCCTAAAGCGTTGCCATACCCTCACCTGAACCCTAAACCGTCCCCGTCCCCTAACCCTAACCCTAGCCCGAACCCTAACCGTAACCCTTCCCCGAAGCCTGACCCTCACCCGTGCCCTAATCCTAACCCGTACGCTAACACTAACCCGCGCCCTCACACGCACGCTCCCCCTAAAGCGTTGCCGTACCCTCACCTGGACCCTAAACCGTCCCCGTCCCCTAACCCTAACCCTAGCCCGAACCCTAACCCTAACCCTTCCCCGAAGCCTGACCCTCACCCGTCCCCTAATCCTAACCCGTACGCTAACACTAACCCGCGCCCTCACATGCACGCTTCCCCTAAAGCGTTGCCGTACCCTCACCTGGACCCTAAACCGTCCCCGTCCCCTAACCCTAACCCTAGCCCGAACCCTAACCGTAACCCTTCCCCGAAGCCTGACCCTCACCCGTCCCCTAATCCTAACCCGTACGCTAACAATAACCCGCGCCCTCACACACACGCTCCCCCTAAAGCGTTGCCGTACCCTCACCTGGACCCTAAACCGTCCCCATCCCCTAACCCTAACCCTAGCCCGAACCCTAACCCTAACCCTTCCCCGAAGCCTGACCCTCACCCGTCCCCTAATCCTAACCCGTACGCTAACACTAACCCGCGCCCTCACACGCACGCTCCCCCTAAAGCGTTGCCGTACCCTCACCTGGACCCTAATCCGTCCCCGTCCCCTAACCCTAACCCTAGCCCGAACCCTAAACCTAACCCTTCCCCGAAGCCTGACCCTCACCCGTCCCCTAATCCTAACCCGTACGCTAACACTAACCCGCGCCCTCACACGCACGCTCCCCCTAAAGCGTTGCCGTACCCTCACCTGGACCCTAAACCGTCCCCGTCCCCTAACCCTAACCCTAGCCCGAACCCTAACCCTAACCCTTCCCCGAAGCCTGACCCTCACCTGTGCCCTAATCCTAACCCGTACGCTAACACTAACCCGCGCCCTCACACGCACGCTCCCCCTAAAGCGTTGCCGTACCCTCACCTGGACCCTAAACCGTCCCCATCCCCTAACCCTAACCCTAGCCCGAACCCTAACCCTAACCCTTCCCCGAAGCCTGACCCTCACCCGTCCCCTAATCCTAACCCGTACGCTAACACTAACCCGCGCCCTCACACGCACGCTCCCCCTAAAGCGTTGCCGTACCCTCACCTGGACCCTAAACCGTCCCCGTCCCCTAACCCTAACCCTAGCCCGAACCCTAACCGTAACCCTTCCCCGAAGCCTGACCCTCACCCGTCCCCTAATCCTAACCCGTACGCTAACACTAACCCGCGCCCTCACACACACGCTCCCCCTAAAGCGTTGCCGTACCCTCACCTGGACCCTAAACCGTCCCCATCCCCTAACCTTAACCCTAGCCCGAACCCTAACCCTAACCCTTCCCCGAAGCCTGACCCTCACCAGTCCCCTAATCCTAACCCGTACGCTAACACTAACCCGCGCCCTCACACACACGCTCCCCCTAAAGCATTGCCGTACCCTCACCTGGACCCTAAACCGTCCCCGTCCCCTAACCCTAACCCTAGCCCGAACCCTAACCCTAACCCTTCCCCGAAACCTGACCCTCACCCGTGCCCTAATCCTAACCCGTACGCTAACACTAACCCGCGCCCTCACACGCACGCTCCCCCTAAAGCGTTGCCGTACCCTCACCTGGACCCTAAACCGTCCCCGTCCCCTAACCCTAACCCTAGCCCGAACCCTAACCCTAACCCTTCCCCGAAGCCTGACCCTCACCCGTGCCCTAATCCTAACCCGTACGCTAACACTAACCCGCGCCCTCACACGCACGCTCCCCCTAAAGCGTTGCCGTACCCTCACCTGGACCCTAAACCGTCCCCGTCCCCTAACCCTAACCCTAGCCCGAACCCTAACCCTAACCCTTCCCCGAAGCCTGACCCTCACCCGTCCCCTAATCCTAACCCGTACGCTAACACTAACCCGCGCCCTCACACGCACGCTCCCCCTAAAGCGTTGCCGTACCCTCACCTGGACCCTAATCCGTCCCCGTCCCCTAACCCTAACCCTAGCCCGAACCCTAAACCTAACCCTTCCCCGAAGCCTGACCCTCACCCGTCCCCTAATCCTAACCCGTACGCTAACACTAACCCGCGCCCTCACACGCACGCTCCCCCTAAAGCGTTGCCGTACCCTCACCTGGACCCTAAACCGTCCCCGTCCCCTAACCCTAACCCTAGCCCGAACCCTAACCCTAACCCTTCCCCGAAGCCTGACCCTCACCTGTGCCCTAATCCTAACCCGTACGCTAACACTAACCCGCGCCCTCACACGCACGCTCCCCCTAAAGCGTTGCCGTACCCTCACCTGGACCCTAAACCGTCCCCATCCCCTAACCCTAACCCTAGCCCGAACCCTAACCCTAACTCTTCCCCGAAGCCTGACCCTCACCCGTCCCCTAATCCTAACCCGTACGCTAACACTAACCCGCGCCCTCACACGCACGCTCCCCCTAAAGCGTTGCCGTACCCTCACCTGGACCCTAAACCGTCCCCGTCCCCTAACCCTAACCCTAGCCCGAACCCTAACCGTAACCCTTCCCCGAAGCCTGACCCTCACCCGTCCCCTAATCCTAACCCGTACGCTAACACTAACCCGCGCCCTCACACACACGCTCCCCCTAAAGCGTTGCCGTACCCTCACCTGGACCCTAAACCGTCCCCATCCCCTAACCCTAACCCTAGCCCGAACCCTAACCCTAACCCTTCCCCGAAGCCTGACCCTCACCAGTCCCCTAATCCTAACCCGTACGCTAACACTAACCCGCGCCCTCACACACACGCTCCCCCTAAAGCGTTGCCGTACCCTCACCTGGACCCTAAACCGTCCCCGTCCCCTAACCCTAACCCTAGCCCGAACCCTAACCCTAACCCTTCCCCGAAACCTGACCCTCACCCGTGCCCTAATCCTAACCCGTACGCTAACACTAACCCACGCCCTCACACGCACGCTCCCCCTAAAGCGTTGCCGTACCCTCACCTGGACCCTAAACCGTCCCCGTCCCCTAACCCTAACCCTAGCACGAACCCTAACCCTAACCCTTCCCCGAAGCCTGACCCTCACCCGTGCCCTAATCCTAACCCGTACGCTAACACTAACCCGCGCCCTCACACGCACGCTCCCCCTAAAGCGTTGCCGTACCCTCACCTGGACCCTAAACCGTCCCCGTCCCCTAACCCTAACCCTAGCCCGAACCCTAACCCTAACCCTTCCCCGAAGCCTGACCCTCACCCGTCCCCTAATCCTAACCCGTACGCTAACACTAACCCGCGCCCTCACACGCACGCTCCCCCTAAAGCGTTGCCGTACCTTCACCTGGACCCTAAACCGTCCCCGTCCCCTAACCCTAACCCTAGCCCGAACCCTAACCCTAACCCTTCCCCGAAGCCTGACCCTCACCCGTGCCCTAATCCTAACCCGTACGCTAACACTAACCCGCGCCCTCAAACGCACGCTCCCCCTAAAGCGTTGCCGTACCCTCACCTGGACCGTAAACCGTCCCCGTCCCCTAACCCTAACCCTAGCCCGAACCCTAACCCTAACCCTTCCCCGAAGCCTGACCCTCACCCTTCCCCTAATCCTAACCCGTACGCTAACACTAACCCGCGCCCTCACACGCACGCTCCCCCTAAAGCGTTGCCGTACCCTCACCTGGACCCTAAACCGTCCCCGTCCCCTAACCCTAACCCTAGCCCGAACCTAACCCTAACCCTTCCCCGAAGCCTGACCCTCACCCGTCCCCTAATCCTAACCCGTACGCTAACACTAACCCGCGCCCTCACACGCACGCTCCCCCTAAAGCGTTGCCGTACCCTCACCTGGACCCTAAACCGTCCCCGTCCCCTAACCCTAACCCTAGCCCGAACCCTAACCGTAACCCTTCCCCGAAGCCTGACCCTCACCCGTCCCCTAATACTAACCCGTACGCTAACAATAACCCGCGCCCTCACACACACGCTCCCCCTAAAGCGTTGCCGTACCCTCACCTGGACCCTAAACCGTCCCCATCCCCTAACCCTAACCCTAGCCCGAACCCTAACCCTAACCCTTCCCCGAAGCCTGACCCTCACCCGTCCCCTAATCCTAACCCGTACGCTAACACTAACCCGCGCCCTCACACGCACGCTCCCCCTAAAGCGTTGCCGTACCCTCACCTGGACCCTAAACCGTCCCCGTCCCCTAACCCTAACCCTAGCCCGAACCCTAACCCTAACCCTTCCCCGAAGCCTGACCCTCACCTGTGCCCTAATCCTAACCCGTACGCTAACACTAACCCGCGCCCTCACACGCACGCTCCCCCTAAAGCGTTGCCGTACCCTCACCTGGACCCTAAACCGTCCCCGTCCCCTAACCCTAACCCTAGCCCGAACCCTAACCCTAACCCTTCCCCGAAGCCTGACCCTCACCCGTCCCCTAATCCTAACCCGTACGCTAACACTAACCCGCGCCCTCACACGCACGCTCCCCCTAAAGCGTTGCCGTACCCTCACCTGGACCCTAAACCGTCCCCATCCCCTAACCCTAACCCTAGCCCGAACCCTAACCCTAACCCTTCCCCGAAGCCTGACCCTCACCAGTCCCCTAATCCTAACCCGTACGCTAACACTAACCCGCGCCCTCACACGCACGCTCCCCCTAAAGCGTTGCCGTACCCTCACCTGGACCCTAAACCGTCCCCGTCCCCTAACCCTAACCCTAGCCCGAACCCTAACCCTAACCCTTCCCCGAAACCTGACCCTCACCCGTGCCCTAATCCTAACCCGTACGCTAACACTAACCCGCGCCCTCACACGCACGCTCCCCCTAAAGCGTTGCCGTACCCTCACCTGGACCCTAAACCGTCCCCGTCCCCTAACCCTAACCCTAGCCCGAACCCTAAACCTAACCCTTCCCCGAAGCCTGACCCTCACCCGTGCCCTAATCCTAACCCGTACGCTAACACTAACCCGCGCCCTCACACGCACGCTCCCCCTAAAGCGTTGCCGTACCCTCACCTGGACCCTAAACCGTCCCCGTCCCCTAACCCTAACCCTAGCCCGAACCCTAACCCTAACCCTTCCCCGAAGCCTGACCCTCACCCGTCCCCTAATCCTAACCCGTACGCTAACAGTAACCCGCGCCCTCACACGCACGCTCCCCCTAAAGCGTTGCCGTACCCTCACCTGGACCCTAAACCGTCCCCGTCCCCTAACCCTAACCCTAGCCCGAACCCTAACCGTAACCCTTCCCCGAAGCCTGACCCTCACCCGTCCCCTAATCCTAACCCGTACGCTAACACTAACCCGCGCCCTCACACGCACGCTCCCCCTAAAGCGTTGCCGTACCCTCACCTGGACCCTAAACCGTCCCCATCCCCTAACCCTAACCCTAGCCCGAACCCTAACCCTAACCCTTCCCCGAAGCCTGACCCTCACGAGTCCCCTAATCCTAACCCGTACGCTAACACCAACCCGCGCCCTCACACGCACGCTCCCCCTAAAGCGTTGCCGTACCCTCACCTGGACCCTAAACCGTCCCCGTCCCCTAACCCTAACCCTAGCCCGAACCCTAAACCTAACCCTTCCCTGAAGCCTGACCCTCACCAGTCCCCTAATCCTAACCCGTACGCTAACACTAACCCGCGCCCTCACACGCACGCTCCCCCTAAAGCGTTGCCGTACCCTCACCTGGACCCTAAACCGTCCCCGTCCCCTAACCCTAACCCTAGCCCGAACCCTAACCCTAACCCTTCCCCGAAGCCTGACCCTCACCCGTGCCCTAATCCTAACCCGTACGCTAACACTAACCCGCGCCCTCACATGCACGCTCCCCCTAAAGCGTTGCCGTACCCTCACCTGGACCCTAAACCGTCCCCGTCCCCTAACCCTAACCCTAGCCCGAACCCTAACCCTAACCCTTCCCCGAAGCCTGACCCTCACCCGTCCCCTAATCCTAACCCGTACGCTAACACTAACCCGCGCCCTCACACGCACGCTCCCCCTAAAGCGTTGCCGTACCCTCACCTGGACCCTAAACCGTCCCCGTCCCCTAACCCTAACTCTAGCCCGAACCCTAACCCTAACCCTTCCCCGAAGCCTGACCCTCACCCGTCCCCTAATCCTAACCCGTACGCTAACACTAACCCGCGCCCTCACACGCACGCTCCCCCTAAAGCGTTGCCGTACCCTCACCTGGACCCTAAACCGTCCCCGTCCCCTAACCCGAACCCTAGCCCGAACCCTAACCCTAACCCTTCCCCGAAGCCTGACCCTCACCCGTCCCCTAATCCTAACCCGTACGCTAACACTAACCCGCGCCCTCACACGCACGCTCCCCCTAAAGCGTTGCCGTACCCTCACCTGGACCCTAAACCGTCCCCGTCCCCTAACCCTAACCATAGCCCGAACCCTAACCCTAACCCTTCCCCGAAGCCTGACCCTCACCCGTCCCCTAATCCTAACCCGTACGCTAACACTAACCCGCGCCCTCACACGCACGCTCCCCCTAAAGCGTTGCCGTACCCTCACCTGGACCCTAAACCGTCCCCGTCCCCTAACCCTAACCCTAGCCCGAACCCTAACCCTAACCCTTCCCCGAAACCTGACCCTCACCCGTGCCCTAATCCTAACCCGTACGCTAACACTAACCCGCGCCCTCACACGCACGCTCCCCCTAAAGCGTTGCCGTACCCTCACCTGGACCCTAAACCGTCCCCGTCCCCTAACCCTAACCCTAGCCCGAACCCTAACCCTAACCCTTCCCCGAAGCCTGACCCTCACCCGTGCCCTAATCCTAACCCGTACGCTAACACTAACCGGCGCCCTCACACGCACGCTCCCCCTAAAGCGTTGCATTACCCTCACCTGTACCCTAAACCGTCCCCGTCCCCTAACCCTAACCCTAGCCCGAACCCTAACCCTAACCCTTCCCCGAAGCCTGACCCTCACCCGTCCCCTAATCCTAACCCGTACGCTAACACTAACCCGTGCCCTCACACGCACGCTCCCGCTAAAGCGTTGCCGTACCCTCACCTGGACCCTAAACCGTCCCCGTCCCCTAACCCTAACCCTAGCCCGAACCCTAACCGTAACCCTTCCCCGAAGCCTGACCCTCACCCGTCCCCTAATCCTAACCCGTACGCTAACACTAACCCGCGCCCTCACACACACGCTCCCCCTAAAGCGTTGCCGTACCCTCACCTGGACCCTAAACCGTCCCCATCCCCTAACCCTAACCCTAGCCCGAACCCTAACCCTAACCCTTCCCCGAAGCCTGACCCTCACCCGTCCCCTAATCCTAACCCGTACGCTAACACTAACCCGCGCCCTCACACGCACGCTCCCCCTAAAGCGTTGCCGTACACTCACCTGGACCGTAAACCGTCCCCGTCCCCTAACCCTAACCCTAGCCCGAACCCTAACCCTAACCCTTCCCCGAAGCCTGACCCTCACCAGTCCCCTAATCCTAACCCGTACGCTAACACTAACCGGCGCCCTCACACGCACGCTCCCCCTAAAGCGTTGCCGTACCCTCACCTGGACCCTAAACCGTCCCCGTCCCCTAACCCTAACCCTAGCCCGAACCCTAACCCTAACCCTTCCCCGAAGCCTGACCCTCACCCGTGCCCTAATCCTAACCCGTACGCTAACACTAACCCGCGCCCTCACACGCACGCTCCCCCTAAAGCGTTGCCGTACCCTCACCTGGACCCTAAACCGTCCCCGTCCCCTAACCCTAACCCTAGCCCGAACCCTAAACCTAACCCTTCCCCGAAGCCTGACCCTCACCCGTCCCCTAATCCTAACCCGTACGCTAACACTAACCCGCGCCCTCACACGCACGCTCCCCCTAAAGCGTTGCCGTACCCTCACCTGGACCCTAAAGCGTCCCCGTCCCCTAACCCTAACCCTAGCCCGAACCCTAACCCTAAACCTTCCCCGAAGCCTGACCCTCACCCGTCCCCTAATCCTAACCCGTACGCTAACACTAACCCGCGCCCTCACACGCACGCTCCCCCTAAAGCGTTGCCGTACCCTCACCTGGACCCTAAACCGTCCCCGTCCCCTAACCCTAACCCTAGCCCGAACCCTAACCCTAACCCTTCCCCGAAGCCTGACCCTCACCCGTCCCCTAATCCTAACCCGTACGCTAACACTAACCCGCGCCCTCACACGCACGCTCCCCCTAAAGCGTTGCCGTACCCTCACCTGGACCCTAAACCGTCCCCGTCCCCTAACCCTAACCCTAGCCCGAACCCTAACCCTAACCCTTCCCCGAAGCCTGACCCTCTCCCGTCCCCTAATCCTAACCCGTACGCTAACACTAACCCGCGCCCTCACACGCACGCTCCCCCTAAAGCGTTGCCGTACCCTCACCTGGACCCTAAACCGTCCCCGTCCCCTAACCCTAACCCTAGCCCGAACCCTAACCCTAACCCTTCCCCGAAGCCTGACCCTCACCCGTCCCCTAATCCTAACCCGTACGCTAACACTAACCGGCGCGCTCACACGCACGCTCCCCCTAAAGCGTTGCCGTACCCTCACCTGGACCCTAAACCGTCCCCGTCCCCTAACCCTAACCCTAGCCCGAACCCTAACCCTAACCCTTCCCCGAAGCCTGACCCTCACCCGTCCCCTAATCCTAACCCGTACGCTAACACTAACCCGCGCCCTCACACGCACGCTCCCCCTAAAGCGTTGCCGTACCCTCACCTGGACCCTAAACCGTCCCCATCCCCTAACCCTAACCCTAGCCCGAACCCTAACCCTAACCCTTCCCCGAAGCCTGACCCTCACCCGTCCCCTAATCCTAACCCGTACGCTAACACTAACCCGCGCCCTCACACACACGCTCCCCCTAAAGCGTTGCCGTACCCTCACCTGGACCCTAAACCGTCCCCATCCCCTAACCCTAACCCTAGCCCGAACCCTAACCCTAACCCTTCCCCGAAGCCTGACCCTCACCCGTCCCCTAATCCTAACCCGTACGCTAACACTAACCCGCGCCCTCACACGCACGCTCCCCCTAAAGCGTTGCCGTACACTCACCTGGACCGTAAACCGTCCCCGTCCCCTAACCCTAACCCTAGCCCGAACCCTAACCCTAACCCTTCCCCGAAGCCTGACCCTCACCAGTCCCCTAATCCTAACCCGTACGCTAACACTAACCGGCGCCCTCACACGCACGCTCCCCCTAAAGCGTTGCCGTACCCTCACCTGGACCCTAAACCGTCCCCGTCCCCTAACCCTAACCCTAGCCCGAACCCTAACCCTAACCCTTCCCCGAAGCCTGACCCTCACCCGTGCCCTAATCCTAACCCGTACGCTAACACTAACCCGCGCCCTCACACGCACGCTCCCCCTAAAGCGTTGCCGTACCCTCACCTGGACCCTAAACCGTCCCCGTCCCCTAACCCGAACCCTAGCCGGAACCCTAACCCTAACCCTTCCCCGAAGCCTGACCCTCACCCGTCCCCTAATCCTAACCCGTACGCTAACACTAACCCGCGCCCTCACACGCACGCTCCCCCTAAAGCGTTGCCGTACCCTCACCTGGACCCTAAACCGTCCCCGTCCCCTAACCCTAACCCTAGCCCGAACCCTAACCCTAACCCTTCCCCGAAGCCTGACCCTCACCCGTCCCCTAATCCTAACCCGTACGCTAACACTAACCCGCGCCCTCACACGCACGCTCCCCCTAAAGCGTTGCCGTACCCTCACCTGGACCCTAAACCGTCCCCGTCCCCTAACCCTAACCCTAGCCCGAACCCTAACCCTAACCCTTCCCCGAAGCCTGACCCTCTCCCGTCCCCTAATCCTAACCCGTACGCTAACACTAACCCGCGCCCTCACACGCACGCTCCCCCTAAAGCGTTGCCGTACCCTCACCTGGACCCTAAACCGTCCCCGTCCCCTAACCCTAACCCTAGCCCGAACCCTAACCCTAACCCTTCCCCGAAGCCTGACCCTCACCCGTCCCCTAATCCTAACCCGTACGCTAACACTAACCCGCGCCCTCACACACACGCTCCCCCTAAAGCGTTGCCGTACCCTCACCTGGACCCTAAACCGTCCCCATCCCCTAACCCTAACCCTAGCCCGAACCCTAACCCTAACCCTTCCCCGAAGCCTGACCCTCACCCGTCCCCTAATCCTAACCCGTACGCTAACACTAACCCGCGCCCTCACACGCACGCTCCCCCTAAAGCGTTGCCGTACCCTCACCTGGACCCTAAACCGTCCCCGTCCCCTAACCCTAACCCTAGCCCGAACCCTAACCCTAACCCTTCCCCGAAGCCTGACCCTCACCCGTGCCCTAATCCTAACCCGTACGCTAACACTAACCCGCGCCCTCACACGCACGCTCCCCCTAAAGCGTTGCCGTACCCTCACCTGGACGCTAAACCGTCCCCGTCCCCTAACCCTAACCATAGCCCGAACCCTAACCCTAACCCTTCCCCGAAGCCTGACCCTCACCCGTCCCCTAATCCTAACCCGTACGCTAACACTAACCCGCGCCCTCACACGCACGCTCCCGCTAAAGCGTTGCCGTACCCTCACCTGGACCCTAAACCGTCCCCGTCCCCTAACCCTAACCCTAGCCCGAACCCTAACCGTAACCCTTCCCCGAAGCCTGACCCTCACCCGTCCCCTAATCCTAACCCGTACGCTAACACTAACCCGCGCCCTCACACACACGCTCCCCCTAAAGCGTTGCCGTACCCTCACCTGGACCCTAAACCGTCCCCATCCCCTAACCCTAACCCTAGCCCGAACCCTAACCCTAACCCTTCCCCGAAGCCTGACCCTCACCCGTCCCCTAATCCTAACCTGTACGCTAACACTAACCCGCGCCCTCACACGCACGCTCCCCCTAAAGCGTTGCCGTACACTCACCTGGACCGTAAACCGTCCCCGTCCCCTAACCCTAACCCTAGCCCGAACCCTAACCCTAACCCTTCCCCGAAGCCTGACCCTCACCAGTCCCCTAATCCTAACCCGTACGCTAACACTAACCGGCGCCCTCACACGCACGCTCCCCCTAAAGCGTTGCCGTACCCTCACCTGGACCCTAAACCGTCCCCGTCCCCTAACCCTAACCCTAGCCCGAACCCTAACCCTAACCCTTCCCCGAAGCCTGACCCTCACCCGTCCCCTAATCCTAACCCGTACGCTAACACTAACCCGCGCCCTCACACGCACGCTCCCCCTAAAGCGTTGCCGTACCCTCACCTGGACCCTAAACCGTCCCCGTCCCCTAACCCGAACCCTAGCCGGAACCCTAACCCTAACCCTTCCCCGAAGCCTGACCCTCACCCGTCCCCTAATCCTAACCCGTACGCTAACACTAACCCGCGCCCTCACACGCACGCTCCCCCTAAAGCGTTGCCGTACCCTCACCTGGACCCTAAACCGTCCCCGTCCCCTAACACTAACCCTAGCCCGAACCCTAAACCTAACCGTTCCCCGAAGCCTGACCCTCACCCGTCCCCTAATCCTAACCCGTACGCTAACACTAACCCGCGCCCTCACACGCACGCTCCCCCTAAACCGTTGCCGTACCCTCACCTGGACCCTAAAGCGTCCCCGTCCCCTAACCCTAACCCTAGCCCGAACCCTAACCCTAAACCTTCCCCGAAGCCTGACCCTCACCCGTCCCCTAATCCTAACCCGTACGCTAACACTAACCCACGCCCTCACACGCACGCTCCCCCTAAAGCGTTGCCGTACCCTCACCTGGACCCTAAACCGTCCCCGTCCCCTAACCCTAACCCTAGCCCGAACCCTAACCCTAACCCTTCCCCGAAGCCTGACCCTCACCCGTCCCCTAATCCTAACCCGTACGCTAACACTAACCCGCGCCCTCACACGCACGCTCACCCTAAAGCGTTGCCGTACCCTCACCTGGACCCTAAACCGTCCCCGTCCCCTAACCCTAACCCTAGCCCGAACCCTAACCCTAACCCTTCCCCGAAGCCTGACCCTCTCCCGTCCCCTAATCCTAACCCGTACGCTAACACTAACCCGCGCCCTCACACGCACGCTCCCCCTAAAGCGTTGCCGTACCCTCACCTGGACCCTAAACCGTCCCCGTCCCCTAACCCTAACCCTAGCCCGAACCCTAACCCTAACCCTTCCCCGAAGCCTGACCCTCACCCGTCCCCTAATCCTAACCCGTACGCTAACACTAACCGGCGCCCTCACACGCACGCTCCCCCTAAAGCGTTGCCGTACCCTCACCTGTACCCTAAACCGTCCCCGTCCCCTAACCCTAACCCTAGCCCGAACCCTAACCCTAACCCTTCCCCGAAGCCTGACCCTCACCCGTCCCCTAATCCTAACCCGTACGCTAACACTAACCCGCGCCCTCACACGCACGCTCCCCCTAAAGCGTTGCCGTACCCTCACCTGGACCCTAAACCGTCCCCGTCCCCTAACCCTAACCCTAGCCCGAACCCTAACCCTAACCCTTCCCCGAAGCCTGACCCTCACCCGTCCCCTAATCCTAACCCGTACGCTAACACTAACCCGCGCCCTCACACACACGCTCCCCCTAAAGCGTTGCCGTACCCTCACCTGGACCCTAAACCGTCCCCATCCCCTAACCCTAACCCTAGCCCGAACCCTAACCCTAACCCTTCCCCGAAGCCTGACCCTCACCCGTCCCCTAATCCTAACCCGTACGCTAACACTAACCCGCGCCCTCACACGCACGCTCCCCCTAAATCGTTGCCGTACACTCACCTGGACCGTAAACCGTCCCCGTCCCCTAACCCTAACCCTAGCCCGAACCCTAACCCTAACCGTTCCCCGAAGCCTGACCCTCACCAGTCCCCTAATCCTAACCCGTACGCTAACACTAACCGGCGCCCTCACACGCACGCTCCCCCTAAAGCGTTGCCGTACCCTCACCTGGACCCTAAACCGTCCCCGTCCCCTAACCCTAACCCTAGCCCGAACCCTAACCCTAACCCTTCCCCGAAGCCTGACCCTCACCCGGCCCCTAATCCTAACCCGTACGCTAACACTAACCCGCGCCCTCACACGCACGCTCCCCCTAAAGCGTTGCCGTACCCTCACCTGGACCCTAAACCGTCCCCGTCCCCTAACCCGAACCCTAGCCGGAACCCTAACCCTAACCCTTCCCCGAAGCCTGACCCTCACCCGTCCCCTAATCCTAACCCGTACGCTAACACTAACCCGCGCCCTCACACGCACGCTCCCCCTAAAGCGTTGCCGTACCCTCACCTGGACCCTAAACCGTCCCCGTCCCCTAACCCTAACCCTAGCCCGAACCCTAACCCTAACCCTTCCCCGAAGCCTGACCCTCACCCGTCCCCTAATCCTAACCCGTACGCTAACACTAACCCGCGCCGTCACACGCACGCTCCCCCTAAAGCGTTGCCGTACCCTCACCTGGACCCTAAACCGTCCCCGTCCCCTAACCCTAACCCTAGCCCGAACCCTAACCCTAACCCTTCCCCGAAGCCTGACCCTCTCCCGTCCCCTAATCCTAACCCGTACGCTAACACTAACCCGCGCCCTCACACGCACGCTCCCCCTAAAGCGTTGCCGTACCCTCACCTGGACCCTAAACCGTCCCCGTCCCCTAACCCTAACCCTAGCCCGAACCCTAACCCTAACCCTTCCCCGAAGCCTGACCCTCACCCGTCCCCTAATCCTAACCCGTACGCTAACACTAACCCGCGCCCTCACACACACGCTCCCCCTAAAGCGTTGCCGTACCCTCACCTGGACCCTAAACCGTCCCCATCCCCTAACCCTAACCCTAGCCCGAACCCTAACCCTAACCCTTCCCCGAAGCCTGACCCTCACCCGTCCCCTAATCCTAACCCGTACGCTAACACTAACCCGCGCCCTCACACGCACGCTCCCCCTAAAGCGTTGCCGTACCCTCACCTGGACCCTAAACCGTCCCCGTCCCCTAACCCTAACCCTAGCCCGAACCCTAAACCTAACCCTTCCCCGAAGCCTGACCCTCACCCGTCCCCTAATCCTAACCCGTACGCTAACACTAACCCGCGCCCTCACACGCACGCTCCCCCTAAAGCGTTGCCGTACCCTCACCTGGACCCTAAACCGTCCCCGTCCCCTAACCCTAACCCTAGCCCGAACCCTAACCCTAACCCTTCCCCGAAGCCTGACCCTCACCCGTGCCCTAATCCTAACCCGTACGCTAACACTAACCCGCGCCCTCACACGCACGCTCCCCCTAAAGCGTTGCCGTACCCTCACCTGGACCCTAAACCGTCCCCGTCCCCTAACCCTAACCCTAGCCGGAACCCTAACCCTAACCCTTCCCCGAAGCCTGACCCTCACCCGTCCCCTAATCCTAACCCGTACGCTAACACTAACCCGCGCCCTCACACGCACGCTCCCCCTAAAGCGTTGCCGTACCCTCACCTGGACCCTAAACCGTCCCCGTCCCCTAACCCTAACCCTAGCCCGAACCCTAACCCTAACCCTTCCCCGAAGCCTGACCCTCACCCGTCCCCTAATCCTAACCCGTACGCTAACACTAACCCGCGCCCTCACACGCACGCTCCCCCTAAAGCGTTGCCGTACCCTCACCTGGACCCTAAACCGTCCCCGTCCCCTAACCCTAACCCTAGCCCGAACCCTAACCCTAACACTTCCCCGAAGCCTGACCCTCACCCGTGCCCTAATCCTAACCCGTACGCTAACACTAACCCGCGCCCTCACACGCACGCTCCCCCTAAAGCGTTGCCGTACCCTCACCTGGACGCTAAACCGTCCCCGTCCCCTAACCCTAACCATAGCCCGAACCCTAACCCTAACCCTTCCCCGAAGCCTGACCCTCACCCGTCCCCTAATCCTAACCCGTACGCTAACACTAACCCGCGCCCTCACACGCACGCTCCCGCTAAAGCGTTGCCGTACCCTCACCTGGACCCTAAACCGTCCCCGTCCCCTAACCCTAACCCTAGCCCGAACCCTAACCGTAACCCTTCCCCGAAGCCTGACCCTCACCCGTCCCCTAATCCTAACCCGTACGCTAACACTAACCCGCGCCCTCACACACACGCTCCCCCTAAAGCGTTGCCGTACCCTCACCTGGACCCTAAACCGTCCCCATCCCCTAACCCTAACCCTAGCCCGAACCCTAACCCTAACCCTTCCCCGAAGCCTGACCCTCACCCGTGCCCTAATCCTAACCCGTACGCTAACACTAACCCGCGCCCTCACACGCACGCTCCCCCTAAAGCGTTGCCGTACCCTCACCTGGACCCTAAACCGTCCCCGTCCCCTAACCCGAACCCTAGCCGGAACCCTAACCCTAACCCTTCCCCGAAGCCTGACCCTCACCCGTCCCCTAATCCTAACCCGTACGCTAACACTAACCCGCGCCCTCACACGCACGCTCCCCCTAAAGCGTTGCCGTACCCTCACCTGGACCCTAAACCGTCCCCGTCCCCTAACCCTAACCCTAGCCCGAACCCTAATACTAACCCTTCCCCGAAGCCTGACCCTCACCCGTCCCCTAATCCTAACCCGTACGCTAACACTAACCCGCGCCCTCACACGCACGCTCCCCCTAAAGCGTTGCCGTACCCTCACCTGGACCCTAAAGCGTCCCCGTCCCCTAACCCTAACCCTAGCCCGAACCCTAACCCTAAACCTTCCCCGAAGCCTGACCCTCACCCGTCCCCTAATCCTAACCCGTACGCTAACACTAACCCGCGCCCTCACACGCACGCTCCCCCTAAAGCGTTGCCGTACCCTCACCTGGACCCTAAACCGTCCCCGTCCCCTAACCCTAACCCTAGCCCGAACCCTAACCCTAACCCTTCCCCGAAGCCTGACCCTCACCCGTCCCCAAATCCTAACCCGTACGCTAACACTAACCCGCGCCCTCACACGCACGCTCCCCCTAAAGCGTTGCCGTACCCTCACCTGGACCCTAAACCGTCCCCGTCCCCTAACCCTAACCCTAGCCCGAACCCTAACCCTAACCCTTCCCCGAAGCCTGACCCTCTCCCGTCCCCTAATCCTAACCCGTACGCTAACACTAACCCGCGCCCTCACACGCACGCTCCCCCTAAAGCGTTGCCGTACCCTCACCTGGACCCTAAACCGTCCCCGTCCCCTAACCCTAACCCTAGCCCGAACCCTAACCCTAACCCTTCCCCGAAGCCTGACCCTCACCCGTCCCCTAATCCTAACCCGTACGCTAACACTAACCGGCGCCCTCACACGCACGCTCCCCCTAAAGCGTTGCCGTACCCTCACCTGTACCCTAAACCGTCCCCGTCCCCTAACCCTAACCCTAGCCCGAACCCTAACCCTAACCCTTCCCCGAAGCCTGACCCTCACCCGTCCCCTAATCCTAACCCGTACGCTAACACTAACCCGCGCCCTCACACGCACGCTCCCCCTAAAGCGTTGCCGTACCCTCACCTGGACCCTAAACCGTCCCCGTCCCCTAACCCTAACCCTAGCCCGAACCCTAACCGTAACCCTTCCCCGAAGCCTGACCCTCACCCGTCCCCTAATCCTAACCCGTACGCTAACACTAACCCGCGCCCTCACACACACGCTCCCCCTAAAGCGTTGCCGTACCCTCACCTGGACCCTAAACCGTCCCCATCCCCTAACCCTAACCCTAGCCCGAACCCTAACCCTAACCCTTCCCCGAAGCCTGACCCTCACCCGTCCCCTAATCCTAACCCGTACGCTAACACTAACCCGCGCCCTCACACGCACGCTCCCCCTAAAGCGTTGCCGTACACTCACCTGGACCGTAAACCGTCCCCGTCCCCTAACCCTAACCCTAGCCCGAACCCTAACCCTAACCCTTCCCCGAAGCCTGACCCTCACCAGTCCCCTAATCCTAACCCGTACGCTAACACTAACCGGCGCCCTCACACGCACGCTCCCCCTAAAGCGTTGCCGTACCCTCACCTGGACCCTAAACCGTCCCCGTCCCCTAACCCTAACCCTAGCCCGAACCCTAACCCTAACCCTTCCCCGAAGCCTGACCCTCACCTGTGCCCTAATCCTAACCCGTACGCTAACACTAACCCGCGCCCTCACACGCACGCTCCCCCTAAAGCGTTGCCGTACCCTCACCTGGACCCTAAACCGTCCCCGTCCCCTAACCCGAACCCTAGCCGGAACCCTAACCCTAACCCTTCCCCGAAGCCTGACCCTCACCCGTCCCCTAATCCTAACCCGTACGCTAACACTAACCCGCGCCCTCACACGCACGCTCCCCCTAAAGCGTTGCCGTACCCTCACCTGGACCCTAAACCGTCCCCGTCCCCTAACCCTAACCCTAGCCCGAACCCTAACCCTAACCCTT
>NW_027193221.1:0-19000 GCF_949987515.2 Delphinus delphis | reverse complement strand
GCGTATGCGTTTTTTCCTGAATATATTCAGGAAAAAACGCATATGCCCTTTTTGGCCAAGTGCATCATTGTGGACGTTCTGCCTCTTTTCCTATGATTTCAATGCAATTCCAGTCTACCTCCTGAAATCGGTTTCCTGCAATTCTGCCCCGCTTTCAAGTCCTCTTGGCAGCCTTCCTTCAGTCTATTTTTGGACGATAGCTGTCATATATAACTCTGCAGGTTTGTGAATTACAGTGCCCCTGAGCTCCTTTCTTCAACTCGCTTTCTTTTGAGCTGGCCGCAACACCGCAGGATGGCTTCAGGCCCTAATCTGGTTCCGGCCTGGCACGCTGAGCCTTTGGTTAATTCCTCTTCCTGGTGGGAAATGAGAGTTAAATTTGCCCGTTCAGACACCTCCAGCTAGCCTCTCATTGGTTCTCGCTATTCCTGTTCATCTTCCGCAGAAATTGCAAACTGGGCCAAACAGGAGGTTAAAGGCACTGACTCTCCAAGTCGGGAGAGTGTTAGTAAAGCGTCTGGAATGTTGCACCCGAGTACCAGGGTACGAAAACTGAGACATATTTGAACACGTCTCCCGATCACATGGTTGATCATACTCTGGGTTCCACATGCATGTTTTAGCTGAAGGAAGAATACCTTAAAACTGGGTAGTAGAAACCCGTGGAATGGGTACCATGCAATATGACTTCAATGGGTCTTCATTTGCTCACCGAACCTCTCCAATCCTATCACTGCTGCGTTTATGCCCCTGTACACATGCTTGATTCTCTTTCGGAGACATAGCAATCCATAGGTTTTAAGATACTTACTAGTCAGGTACATTCTTAGGCGTTTAATATGCGGTGTTGAGTCCATTTCGTTGAGCAAGGAGTAGCTCTTGTCTATTCCATATTTGGCTTAAGGAACTTTATCTGTGCTCATTTCAATCTCTGGTTTTATGCAGCACCCCAACTCACCTTTACCCTTAAGCAAGCATAAGTTGGTTTTCTAAATTTGAGACCCTGTTCTGTTCTGTAATTCAGTTCCTGTGTAGCCAAGTTTACATTCCGTGTATTACTGATATCTTATGATGTTTCTTTTTCTGTGTGACTTATTTCAGTTAGAATCATCATACCTGAATCCACTCATTGTGCTGCTAAGGGCCTGATGACATAGATTTCATTGCTGAGTGATATTGCTTTGTAAGTGAATACCACAACTTCTTTATCAATTTTTCACTTTCTGCAATGTTGAACTTGTACTGTAAACGAGGTTCTTGTAAACAGAGGCGTCCCAAACTTTGAGGTGGCTGTGTCTTTTTGATTTCAATTTCCCTAAGCTATAGGACCATAAGTGGAAGTGCCCTAGGCTCTGTTGCTTTGTTTTTTAGATGTTTCAGGAAACACCATACACTTCTCCCGAGTGTCTGTTGGCAATTTACATCCCGCCCATCAGCATAACAAGGCTCCCAGTTCTCAATGGCCTGTCCTGCCTTTCTGGATTTTACACTTTTTTCAGATAGCCCTTTTGACCGGGGGGAAGTGAGACTTCATTGTAGTGCAGATTTCCTTTGCAAGCTTGCTTGGTTGACCAAAAAGGGCGTATGCGTTTTTCCCTGAATATATTCAGGAAAAAACGCATATGCCCTTTTTGGCCAAGTGCATCATTGTGGACGTTCTGCCTCTTTTCCTATGCTTTCAATGCAATTCCAGTCTACCTCCTGAAATCGGTTTCCTGCAATTCTGCCCCGCTTTCAAGTCCTCTTGGCAGCCTTACTTCAGTCTATTTTTGGACGATAGCTGTCATTTATAACTCTGCAGGTTTGTGAATTACAGTGCCCCTGAGCTCCTTTCTTCAACTCGCTTTCTTTTGAGCTGGCCGCAACACCGCAGGATGGCTTCAGGCCCTAATCTGGTTCCGGCCCGGCACGCTGAGCCTTTGGTTAATTCCTCTTCCTGGTGGGAAATGAGAGTTAAATTTGCCCATCCAGACACCTCCAGCTAGTCTCTCATTGATTCTCGCTATTCCTGTTCATCTTCCGCAGAAATTGCAAACTGGGCCAAACAGGAGGTTAAAGGGACTGACTCTCCAAGTGGGGAGAGTGTTAGTAAGCGTCTGGAATGTTGCACCCAAGTACCAGGGGAGGAAAACTGAGACATATTTGAACACGTCTCCCGATCACATGGTTGATCATACTCTAGGTTCCACATGCATGTTTTAGCTGAAGGAAGAATACCTTAAACCTGGGTAGTTGAAACCCGTGGAATGGGTACCATGCAATATGACTTCAAAGGGTCTTCATTTGCTCACCGAACCTCTCCAATCCTATCACTGCTGCGTTTATGCCCCTGTACACACGCTTGATTCTCTTTTGGAGACATAGCAATCCATAGGTTTTAAGATACTTACTAGTCAGGTACATTCTTAGGCGTTTAATATGGGGTGTTGAGTCCATTTCGTTGAGCAAGGAGTAGCTCTTGTCTATTCCATATTTGGCTTAAGGAACTTTATCTGTGCTCATTTCAATCTCTGGTTTTATGCAGCACCCCAACTCACCTTTCCCCTTAAGCAAGCATAAGTTGGTTTTCTAAATTTTTGACCCTGTTCTGTTTTGGAACGCAGTTCCTGTGTAGCCAAGTTTACATTCCGTGTATTAGTGATATCTTATGATGTTTCTTTTTCTGTGTGACTTATTTCAGTTAGAATCATCGTACCTGAATCCACTCATTATGCTGCTAAGGGCCTGATGACATAGATTTCATTGCTGAGTGATACTGCATTGTACGTAAGTACCTCAAGTTCTTTATCCATTTTTCACTTTCTGTGATATTGAACTTGTACGGTAAACGAGGTTCTTGTAAACGGAGGCGTCCCAAACTTTGGGGTGGCTGTGTCTTTTTGATTTTAATTTCCCTAAGCTATAGGACCATAAGTGGCAGTGCCCTAGGCTCTGTTGCTTTGTTTTTTAGATGTTTCAGGAAACACCATACACTTCTCCCGAGTGGCTGTTGGCAATTTACATCCCGCCCATCAGCATAAGAAGGCTCCCAGTTCTCCATGGCCTGTCGTGCCTTTATGGATTTTACACTTTTTTCAGATGGCCCTTTTGACCAGGTGGAAGTGAGACTTCATTGTAGTGCAGGTTTCCTTTGCAAGCTTGCTTGGTTGGCCAAAAAGTGCGTATGCGTTTTTTCCTGAATATATTCAGGAAAAAACGCATACGCCCTTTTTGGCCAAGTGAATCATTGTGGACGTTCTGCCTCTTTTCCTATGCTTTCAATGCAATTCCAGTCTACCTCCTGAAATCGGTTTCCTGCAATTCTGCCCCGCTTTCAAGTCCTCTTGGCAGCCTTACTTCAGTCTATTTTTGGACGATAGCTGTCATTTATAACTCTGCAGGTTTGTGAATTACAGTGCCCCTGAGCTCCTTTCTTCAACTCGCTTTCTTGTGAGCTGGCCGCAACACCGCAGGATGGCTTCAGGCCCTAATCTTGTTCCGGCACGGCACGCTGAGCCTTCGGTTAATTCCTCTTCCTGGTGGGAAATGAGAGTTAAATTTGCCCGTCCAGACACCTCCAGCTAGTCTCTCATTGGTTCTCGCTATTCCTGTTCATCTTCCGCAGAAATTGCAAACTGGGCCAAACAGGAGGTTAAAGGGACTGACTCTCCAAGTCGGGAGAGTGTTAGTAAAGCGTCTGGAATGTTGCACCCGAGTACCAGGGTACGAAAACTGAGACATATTTGAACACGTCTCCCGATCACATGGTTGATCATACTCTGGGTTCCACATGCATGTTTTAGCTGAAGGAAGAATACCTAAAACCTGGGTAGTTGAAACCCGTGGAATGGGTACCATGCAATATGACTTCAAAGGGTCTTCATTTGCTCACGAACCTCTCCAATCCTATCACTGCTGCGTTTATGCCCCTGTACACATGCTTGATTCTCTTTCGGAGACATAGCAATCCATAGGTTTTAAGATACTTACTAGTCAGGTACATTCTTAGGCATTTAATATGCGGTGTTGAGTCCATTTCGTTGAGCAAGGAGTAGCTCTTGTCTATTCCATATTTGGCTTAAGGAACTTTATCTGTGCTCATTTCAATCTCTGGTTTTATGCAGCACCCCAACTCACCTTCCCCCTTAAGCAAGCATAAGTTGGTTTTCTAAATTTGAGACCCTGTTCTGTTCTGTAATTCAGTTCCTGTGTAGCCAAGTTTACATTCCGTGTATTACTGATATCTTATGATGTTTCTTTTTCTGTGTGACTTATTTCAGTTAGAATCATCATACCTGAATCCACTCATTGTGCTGCTAAGGGCTTGATGACACAGATTTCATTGCTGAGTGATATTGCTTTGTAAGTAAATACCACAACTTCTTTATCCATTTTTCACTTTCTGCGATGTTGAACTTGTACTGTAAACGAGGTTCTTGTAAACAGAGCCGTTCCAAACTTTGGGGTGGCTGTGTCTTTTTGATTTTAAATTCCCTAAGCTATAGGACCATAAGTGGAAGTGCCCTAGGCTCTGTTGCTTTGTTTTTTAGATGTTTCAGGAAACACCATACACTTCTCCCGAGTGGTTGTTGGCAATTTACATCCCGCCCATCAGCATAACAAGGCTCCCAGTTCTCCATGGCCTGTCCTGCCTTTATGGATTTTACACTTTTTTCAGATGGCCCTTTTGACCGGGGGGAAGTGAGACTTCATTGTAGTGCAGATTTCCTTTGCAAGCTTGCTTGGTTGGCCAAAAAGGGCGTATGCGTTTTTTCCTGAATATATTCAGGACAAAACGCATACGCCCTTTTTGGCCAAGTGCATCATTGTGGACGTTCTGCCTCTTTTCCTATGCTTTCAATGCAATTCCAGTCTACCTCCTGAAATCGGTTTCCTGCAATGCTGCCCGGCTTTCAAGTCCTCTTGGCAGCCTTACTTCAGTCTATTTTTGGACGATAGCTGTCATTTATAACTCTGCAGGTTTGTGAATTACAGTGCCCCTGAGCTCCTTTCTTCAACTCGCTTTCTTGTGACCTGGCCGCAACACCGCAGGATGGCTTGAGGCCCTAATCTGGTTCTGGAACGGCACGCTGAGCCTTTGGTTAATTCCTCTTCCTGGTGAGAAATGAGAGTTAAATTTGCCCGTCCAGACACCTCCAGCTAGCCTCTCATTGGTTCTCGCTATTCCTGTTCATCTTCCGCAGAAATTGCAAACTGGGTCAAACAGGAGGTTAAAGGGACTGACTCTCCAAGTCGGGAGAGTGTTAGTAAAGCGTCTGGAATGTTGCACCCGAGTACCAGGGTACGAAAACTGAGACATATTTGAACACGTCTCCCGATCACATGGTTGATCATACTCTGGGTTCCACATGCATGTTTTAGCTGAAGGAAGAATACCTTAAACCTGGGTAGTAGAAACCCGTGGAATGGGTACCATGCAATATGACTTCAATGGGTCTTCATTTGCTCACCGAACCTCTCCAATCCTATCACTGCTGCGTTTATGCCCCTGTACACATGCTTGATTCTCTTTCGAAGACATAGCAATCCATAGGTTTTAAGATACTTAGTAGTCAGGTACATTCTTAGGCGTTTAATATGCGGTGTTGAGTCCATTTCGTTGAGCAAGGAGTAGCTCTTGTCTATTCCATATTTGGCTTAAGGAACTTTATCTGTGCTCATTTCAATCTCTGGTTTTATGCAGCACCCCAACTCACCTTTACCCTTAAGCAAGCATAAGTTGGTTTTCTAAATTTGAGACCCTGTTCTGTTCTGTAATTCAGTTCCTGTGTAGCCAAGTTTACATTCCGTGTATTACTGATATCTTATGATGTTTCTTTTTCTGTGTGACTTACTTCAGTTAGAATCATCATACCTGAATCCACTCATTGTGCTGCTAAGGGCCTGATAACATAGATTTCATTGCTGAGTGATATTGCTTTGTAAGTGAATACCACAACTTCTTTATCCATTTTTCACTTTCTGCGATGTTGAACTTGTACTGTAAACGAGGTTCTTGTAAACAGAGGCGTCCCAAACTTTGGGGTGGCTGTGTCTTTTTGATTTTAAATTCCTTAAGCTATAGGACCATAAGTGGAAGTGCCCTAGGTTCTGTTGCTTTGTTTTTTAGATGTTTCAGGAAACACCATACACTTCTCCCGAGTGGTTGTTGGCAATTTACATCCCGCCCATCAGCATAACAAGGCTCCCAGTTCTCCATGGCCTGTCCTGCCTTTCTGGATTTTACACTTTTTTCAGATGGCCCTTTTGACCAGGTGGAAGTGAGACTTCATTGTAGTGCAGATTTCCTTTGCAAGCTTGCTTGGTTGGCCAAAAAGGGCGTATGCGTTTTTTCCTGAATATATTCAGGATAAAACGCATACGTCCTTTTTGGCCAAGTGCATCATTGTCGAGTTTCTGACTCTCTTCATATGCTTTCAATGCAATTCCAGTCTACCTTCTGAAATCGGTTTCCTGCAATTCTGCCTTGCTTTCAATGCCTCTTCATAGCCTTACCTCAATATATTTTTTAAAAATAGTTGGCCTTTATAACTCTGCAGGTTTTTGAATTGCAGTGGCCCTTAGCTCCATTTTTTAGCTCTTATTTTTGTGGTATTGCCCCGTAACCACAGGATTCCTTGAAGCCCTATTTTTCTTCTGGGGCACCTGCTGTGCCTTTGGTTAATTCTTCTTACTGATGTGATATTAGAGTGACATGTGCCCATTGAAACCGCTACAGCTAGATCCTCACTGGTTCCCCCTATTCCCATTCATCCTCTGCACTAACTGCAGACTGTGCGATACCAGAACTTAAAGGCATTGACTCCATGTGGGGATGTTGTTAGTAAAGCGGCTGGAATGTCGATCCGGAGCCCCAGGAGAGGAAAAATGAGGTGCGTTTTAGAAACCTTTCCCGATCATATGGTATACCAGTCGCTGGGTTTCCCAAGCATGGTTTAGCTGTAGGAAGATTCCCTTCAACCTGGAGTGTTGGGACCCTTGGACTGAGTAGCATGAAGTATTGCATTAAACTTTCGGCAGTTGCTCACCAAAGCTCACCAATCCTGTCAGCCCCAAGTGTCCAGCCTTATGTCTTATCCAGCTGTGGGTTTATATGTGGTCAATCCAGGTTGCATCACAGCCCCTGAGCGAATTTTGTAAGAATTTTTCTCTCTTTCATTGTTTCAGCGTTTTGTTTTTAAAATTTATTTCTATAATGGGGTTTAGCTCCTTTTCACTGCTGTGTTTGTGCCGCTCTGCACACACTTGATTCCCTTATGGAGATATATCAATACATGGGTTTTAAGATTCTTATTCCTCAGATATATTTCTCTGCGGTGTATAGGGAGTGTTGAGGCCAGTTCATTGAGCAAGGTGTAGATCTTGTCTAATACCTATTTGGTTTATTGAACGGTATCTGTGCTAATTTCAAACTCTGGTTTTATGCATCACCCCACCTCTCCTTTCCCCTTAAGCTGACATAAGTGTGTTTTCTAAATGTGAGACACTGTTCTGTTCTGTAATTCATTTCTTGTGCAGCCATATTTACCCTCCCTCTATAAGTGATATCTTATGATATGTTTCTTTTTCTGTTTGACTTATTTCAAGTAGTATTATCGGACCTAAATCCACTCTTTATCCTTCTACTAGCCTTATTACATTGATTTCATGGTGAAGAGATATTCCATTGTACATAAGTACCACATCTTCTTTATCCATTGTTCTCTTTCCTGGGATATTTAAGGTGTACTGAAGTTGAGGTTCTTGTAAACAGAGTAGCCCTAAACTGTGGTGTGCTTGTGTCTTGTTGATTTTTAGACTTCCCTAGATATACTCCCATGATTGGAAGTGTCCTATGCTCTGTAGCTCTGTTTTTTAGATGATTTAGGAACCACCATACACTTCTCCAGAGTGGCTCTCGGCAGTTCACACACTGCCCATCAGCGTATAAAGGCTCCCTGTTCTCCATGGCCTGTCCTGCATTTCTGGTTTTTACAATTTTTTAGGATGGCCCTTTTGACCGGTGGGAAGTGAGACTTCTTTGTTGTGCACATTTGCATTGCTTGCTTGCTTCGTTGCCCATAAAGTGCGTATGCGTTTTTTCCTGGATATAATCAGGAAAAAACGCATACGCCCTTTTGGGCCAACTGCATCATTGTCGAAATTCTGCCGCTTTTCATGTGCGTTAAAGACGAGTCCAATCTATCTCTTGAAATCTGTTTCTTGCAATTCTGTCTTGCATTCAGATCCTCTTCTTTGCCTTACCTCAACATATTTTTGGACGTTAGTTTTCATTTATAACTCTGCAGGTTTGTGAATTGCAGTGACCCTGAGCTCCATTTTTTAAGTTGCTCTTTTGTGAGCTGGCCTCAAACCCGCAGGATTGCTTCAGGCCCTATTTTGGCTCCGGCGAGGCAGGCTGAGCCTTTCTTTAATTCTTATTCTTAATGGGAAATTAGAGTGATATGTGCCCGTCCAAACCCCTACAACTCTTCTCTCATTGGTTCCCCCTCTTCCCGTTCATCCTCCTCACAATTTGCAAAATGTGTGAAACAGAAGTTTAAATGTGCTGATTCTCCAAGTGGGGAGATTCTAAGTAGCGTGGCTGGAATGGTGAACAGGAGCACCAGGAGAGGATAAATGAGGTGCATTTTAGACACATCTCCCGATCACATGGTGTACAGTCCTCTGGGTTTTCCATGCATGTTTTAGCTGTAGGAAGATCCCTTGAACCTGCAGATTTGGGACCCATTGAATGGGTACCAGGTAGTATTACTTTAAAGGGTGTGCATTTCCTCACCCAACCTCACATTTCTCTTAGCACAAACAGTTTCCAGCCTTATGTCTCATCCTGCTGTGGGTCTAGATGTGTTCAATCCATGTTGCATCACCGTCCCTGAGGAAAAGTTGTAAGAGGTTTTCTCTGTCTCTCTGTCGTTTATTTTTTTCAATTTATTACTATATTGGTTACAGCTGATTTTCAAAGCTCTGTTTCTTGCTGCTGTACATCCACTTGATTCACGTACAGAGAGTCATCAATAAATTCTTTTTCAGATTCTTACCAGTCGTATATATTCTTTTCCGGTGACTTGAGTGTGCTGAGTGCAGTTCTTTTAGCTACCGTGTAGGCCTTGTTGATTATCAGTTTGGTATTTGGAATGGTATCTTTGCTAATTTCAACCTCCTGGATGATGCCTCACCCCTCCCCACCTTTCCCGTTTAGCAGCCTTATGCGTGTTTTCTACATATTTGACTATGTTTTTGTTTTGTAATTTATTTCATGTGTAGCCATTTTGGATTCCACCTTTAAGTGATATCTTATGATATGTGTCTTTTTCTTTTTGAATTCTGTCACTTAGAATGATCATACGTAACTCCTCCGGAGTTGTTACAACTGGCCATATTTCATTGATTTCCAGGCTGAATAATATTCCACTCTACCTAAGTACCACATCTCTATCCATTTTTCCCCTCCAGAGACATTTAAGTTATATCCTAGTCGAGGATCTTTTAAACAGAGAGGGGGTAAACATTGGGGTGCCTGTGTCCTCTCGATTTTTGTTTTTCCCAAGATATACGCCCATGAGTGCAAGTGCCCTATGCTCTGTAGCTCATTTTTTAGATGCTTTAGTAAACACAATACACTTCTCCAGAATGGCCGTTGGCAATATACATTTCCACTATAAGTCTCACAGGGCTCCCTCTTCTCGTTGCCCTGTCCTGCATTTCTGTTGTTTACGCTTTATGAGGATGGCTCTTCTGACTGATGCGAAGTGATATCTTTTGTAGTATTGACTTCCAGTGCCCACCTGTTTGGTTGGCTAAAAAAGTGTATGCCCTTTTCTTGAATATATACAGAAAAGAACGCATACACCCTTTTTGGCCAACTGCAATGTTGGCAATGTTCAGCTCCTTTTCTTGTGCTTAATGGCGAGTCCTTTCTACCTCCTCAAATCCCTTTCCTGCCATTCTCCCTTGCTTACAAGTCCTTTTCTCTGACTTTCCTCAAGACATTTTTCAGTGATGGATATTTTCAACTCTGTAGTTTTGTGAATTTTACTGCCCCTGAGTTCCATTGTTCAACTCGTGTTTATGGGAACTGGCCACAAAGCAGCGGGATTTCCTCAAGCCCTATACTGTTTCCATGGGCAACCCTAGCCTTTGGTCAATTCGTCTTCCTGATTGGAAATTAGAGTGACATGTGCCTGTCTGAACACCTAGGACTTGTCTCTCATTGTTCCTCATCCTTCCGCTTCATCCTCTGGACAAATTCCAAACTGTACGCAACAGGATGTTGACAGTGCTGACATCTCCAAGTGGGGAGACTGTTAGTAAAGACGCTGGAGGGGTGAACCCGAGCACCAGGAGATGAGGAGATGAGATGCCTTTTCCAAACTCTTCCCGATCAGACGGTATACCATCCTCTGGGTGTGACAGACATGTTTTAGCAGTAGGAAGAGTCCCATTCATGTAAGGAGAACACCAGGGCTTTTTCAAAATCAGTGTCTCCCCGAAACCCAAACTGGGGAAGTTTTTAAGCTACGGCTACACATATGTTCATTAAGGGCCTTGGGAAGTAGGCAGAGTCCAAACTTTAGATGACTGAAGTCTTCAGGGTCAGAAGCACTCACCACCAGCTTCCCTTAGGCTACACTTTAACTGTCATTGATAGATGATGTCAATAAAAATATCTATTCTTTTTCAGATTATTTCCCCTTATAGGTTATTGCAAAATGTTGAGTGTAGTTCCCTGTGCTATACAGTAGTTCCTTGTTGATGATCTATTTTATACATAGCAGTGTGTATGTGTTCATTCCAAACTGTTAATTTATCCCTCCTCCCACCTTTCCCCTTTGGTAATAATAAATTATAAGATTTTATATTTCTCAGAAATGGGGGAGCTGAAAGAGAGGTATCATTTTCAATGGAAAAGCATTTAAAACAAGATTGAAGGTTTAACCAAGATTATTAGCTGTACATCCTTGGAAAGAAATCACTTCGTTTCTCTAATATTGACCTGACAAATAAGACAAACCTTTTCACTGAACTTGCTTATAAAAAGTGATGGAAATATCAAATGGAAGTGTTAAAAACATCTTATTTTACCCGAGCCTTATACACTGTTCTATGTTAACTACAGTTTGGCTCACACATCTGTTCATTGAGGTTACAATAGTCTCAATTTCTGTTACTGATCCTCCAGAGTGGACCCCAACAAGTGTCCCCCTGCCCAGTGTCATTGGGGCCAACAGATCGAGACTGAGTTTGGTTCACAAGCAAAGGAAACTTTATATTTTGATCAGAGAATGGAGAGGTGAGAGCATGCACTACCCCGTGGGCTGTGGGCTGGGCTGCTGTGTAGAGATCCTGTCAGAGTCAGTGGGAGGGAGGGAGGCGGCGGAGCTCTCGAGGGCCGGGTTGGCTGTAGCTCAGGCTCTATATCGTGGAGTCTGCACTGGGCCCCAGGAGCTGAGGTGTCGACCCAGCCATTCTGCACTAGGAAATCTGGTCTGAAGTGCCGGGTGTGGAACCTCTGCATGCGGGACCCTAGGAGCACGTGAAATTAGACAAAGCACAAAGGATAAAAAAGGTTAGACTTGACTTTATTGCCCAGATTCTATTTTTATCTCCCAGGGATTTTTAATGGGCTTTGCTGGGGACAAACCCCTCCTCTGCGTTTTGTCCCGTTCCTCATTCTTGGAGTGCTGAGGGTGCAGACCCTTCTTCTGTAACTGCTGAGTGCTGAGTTGGGAGCCCTCATACCATGGGGCGAGGGTCAGAGCTTCTCCCCAGCAGCCTCCCGGTGACGTTGATTGTCCCCAGGACCCCTGCCTCCCTGCTCGTCCACCTGAGCACCAGCATTGGAAGTGTTATAGATTCTAATGACCTTTAAGGGTCCAGGAAAGAGATGTGCAGAGACGCTGTGGGGGCCGGTTTCACCCCGCCCCACATTTGTTCGGCCACCTTAGGCTGACCGTCTCTGCCAGCCTAGATGCTCTGACCAGTAGTCTGCGCTTTCTTCAATTAGGCCCCTGAATTAACGTACAAACAGCACCAGGTGTCAGAGCCCTGCCCGCTCAACTCCCAGACAGTCCAGGGTCAGTGGTGACCAAGGACCATGATGGCTACTGAGTCAACAGCCTTTTGAAGTAAACAGGAGTCCAGCCGGTCTTATTGGCCACCATCATCACGGTGTCTGTAGGCTTTTCTATGGTGACAGTGTGGTATACTGTTCCCCCGCCAAGATTATTAGCTCCCCTCTGGGTGCAGTAAGTCCTGCAAGCAGTAGTCTACTCTTTTGGGACACACTCTTGTTGTTTTATGAGAGAAACTCCAGGTCAAGTGATGTTCACACGAGTCGTCATGGTGCCCTGTTGCCCCCGGTTATCTCTCTGGATGTTGGAGTTGGAGGGCCTCCTCACTCGAGGTCGGTGTGCCCACGGAGCGAACCCTGCAACTTCAGGGCATGGTTGGTGGTTAGGATCACCACGTGGGGTCCTTTTCCCTTAGGAGGGAGGTGGCCTTTTGGGCTGCTGATTTCCAGGTTTTTAGATACCGCCAGTATCTTGGCCAGATGTGGCAGTGGGCCAAGCCCCTTAGTGACCGTAGTTTATCCTACCTGGATGGCATTCTTGCATTGTTCCATTTCAAGTGGTCCCAGTTTTTGCACTAATTCTCCAATGGCAATTCACCTTTCACCGGGAATGTAAAGGTCAAAGGGTTTAGCTAAATTAGGGAGTTCCAGGGCAAGGGTCTGAATTGACTGCTCTTTCCATTCTTGAAAGGCCACTTCTGGATTCTATTCAAAAGGATCATCATCTTTTCCTTTCAGTGTTTCATATAGAGGCCCAGCTAGTAGACTGTAGCTAGGGATCCAGAAGCAGCAAACCCTGGCCTCCCCAGGAACCCCTAAGCTGTCTTCTAGTTTTAGAAAGGGGTAAGGCTGAAAATGGTTTCTTCCCTTTCCTGGGATGGGCTTCTCTGACCTTCTGTGAGAATGAAGCCCAGGCAGGTCACCGCAGTCTGTGATATTTGAGCTTTTTCTTGGACAACTTCTATCCTTTATTGGCTTGGTAGTTCAGAGGCCTCCTTAGTAGGGCTGGTGATCAGAATGTCGTCTGCATATTGAAGGAGGGTTTCCTTTTCCAGAGGTAGAACTTTTAGGTCTTTAGCTAAGCTTTCCCCAAAGATGGTGTGGGAATTTTTGCACCCTTGGGGCCAGACGGCCCGGAAGTATTGTTTTAGTTGTATGTTGAGTCCTGCCACTCACAAGCCAAAATTTCTTGTGACTCTGGGACTAATGGAATACAAAAGAAGGCATCATTGAAGACTAATACAGAATACCATGTCCTGGTGGTTGGTAGAATGACCAGCAGGGTGTAGGAATTAGGAGCAACTGGAGGTATATCCTCGGTGGCTTCACTGACTGTCCTGACATCCTTTACCAGGTCCCCAGCAGCCCATGGGGCTCTCGTGGTCAGACCAATCCCAGAATATGGAGCTCACCTGGGCAGGTACCCCACCCCCACCCCAGCCCACGGGGCTCTCGTGGTCAGGCCCCTCCCAGGATACAGAGCTACCCTTGCAGGTACCGTGGCAGGGCTGGGCACACAGGAACCGTGCACATAGCCCTCATTGCAGAGCACCCCCAGCTCACCTGTCGCTCAGAGCTGACACAGAGCACCTCAGAGCAGGACTTGAACTAACAAACAGCAGCTGCGACAGGTCTGTGACCCTGGGCATCACTCCGTGAGGCCTCCCTCCACCTGGTCTTCCAGAGACTTCCACTGCACCCGGGGCACCAGGCCTCTGTCTCCAACCACCACCCACCCCTCCTCTCCCTGACTCCTGGGTTCCTCTCATTAGGAGAGGGTTTTCTTGAAGTTGTCTCCCACTCATGGGCCAGATAAAATGATTAGAAAACAAGCCAAAGCTGCAGCCCCTTGTCTATCCTGACTCTCAGGAGCCCACACCTGTTCCTTGGACCTGGCCGGTTCAGCAAGTTCCATTTTCTGCAACTGTGAGCCCCTGAGGGGTGATGATTGGCTGACCTGGGCAGCCTTACCGTGCCGGCCAGCCCTCCCCAGGTGTGCCTGGGTTGAGATCAATATAAATACCACTCCAGGCAGCAAGAGCCCCTGCAGCCGTGCCTGACGCCATTTTCTCTGCCCTGTCAGCAGTCTCGGGGCTGGGCTGGTGGGAGGGAGTGAGAGGCCACGGCTTTGTGGGTGGCCCAGTGTGAGTGGGGCTCTGCTGGACTTTCTGCAGCAGTTGCCAGGCTGCCACCTGCTAAAGAAGAGGATGTGTCACCCATACCTGCTGCTGGAATTTCTCCCTGGGCAGAGGTGAGGAAGGAAAAAAGCAGTGGGGGCAGGGACAGGACGGGTATCTCAGGCAGGGAAATGGAAATCTTCCAGAAGAGCACCCAGGGCCAGGACCATCCTGGCTGGCCTGCAGGCACCAAGTCGGCCGGCATGCTGTCACTCGTGTGGCTCTATGGCCCTTCCTCTAGGCTTTCAAGTCCTTGTATATATTCAGGTGTTTTACCTGGGACGGGTGGGAATAGTTCAGCAGCAACTGGCCTGGGGCTCAGCTCACGTTTACTCACAGATGCCTCGGCACGGTGCCCCAGCTTTGCAATGAGGACGCTTGTTGCGTGGGGGCTGCTGGCTGAATGGGAGACGATTCCCCACCACTGACCAACTTCAGAATTGTTTACAACTGGAGCAAGTGCCCTGATACGGTTTTCCTCTGTGTAACTGGTGGGTTCTGTGTTTTTTTTCTCTTTTTCGTTTTTGGTTCAAGGTAGATTTTATTCCTCTTTTTTGTATTTACAGATATAAGCATGGAAATAATTTATTCATATAAATACATGTATGTGCAGGGAATAATTGTTTTTTCTGTTTTATTTTTTAAATTTTATTTCTTTTTAATTTTGAATTTTATTTTATATTTTTATACAGCAGGTTCTTATTGGTTATCTATTTTATACATATAAATGTATACATGCCAATCCCAGTCTCTCAACTCCTCCCACCACCACCCCCCAACAGCTTTCCCCCCTTGTTGTCCATACGTTTGTTGTGTACATCTGTTGCTCTATTTATGCCTTGCAAAATGGTTAATCTGTACAGTTTTTCTAGGTTCCACATATATGCATGAATATACAAGATTTGTTTTTCTCTTTCTGACTTACTTCACTCTGTATGACAGTCTCTAGATCCATCGACGTCTCTACAAATGACCCAATTTCATTCCTTTTCATGGCTTAGTAATATTCCATTTTATATATGTACCACAGCTTTATGCATTCGTCTGTCTGTGGGCATTTAGGTTGCTTCCATTACCTCGATATTGTAAATAGTGATGCAATGAACATTGCGGTGAATGACTCTTTTTGATTTATGGTTTTGTCTGGGTATATGTCCAGTACTGGGATTACTGTATCATATGGTAATTCTATTGTTAGTTTCTTAAGAAATTCCATATTGTTCTCCATAATGACTGTATCAATTTATATTCCCAACAATAGTGGAAGAGGGTTCCTTTTCTCCACACCCTTTCCAGCATTTTTTGTTTGTAGATTTTCAATGATGCCTATTCTACCAGGTGTGAGGTGATACCTCATTGTTGAATCCATTTCGTTGAGCAAGGGGTAGCTCTTGTCTATTACATATTTGGCTTATGGAACGGTATCTGTGCTAATTTCAAACTCTGCTTTTATGCAGCACCCCAACTCACCTTCCCCCTTAAGCAGGCATAAGTTGGTTTTCTAAACTTGAGACCCTGTTCTGTTTTGTAATTCAGTTCATGTGTAACCAAGTTCACATTCCGTGTATTAGTGATACCTTATGATGTTTCTTTTTCTGTGTGACTTATTTCACTTAGAATCATCGTGCCTCAATCCACTCATTATGCTGGTACGGGCCTGGTGACATAGATTTCATTGCTGAGTGGTATTCTGTTGTACAGAAGTACCGCAACTTCTTTATCCATTATTTGCTCTCTGGGATATTTAACTTGTGCCGTAGAAGAGATTCCTGTAAAAAGAGGCGTCCCAAATTTTGGGGTTGCTGTGTCTTTTTGATATTAATTTCCCTAAGCTATAGGACCATAAGTGGAAGTGCCCTAGGCTCTGTTGCTTTGTTTTTTAGATGTTTCAGGAAACACCATACACTTTTCCCCAGTGTCTGTTGGCAATTTACATCCCGCCCATCAGCATAACAAGGCTCCCAGTTCTCCATGGCCTGTCCTGCCTTTCTGGATTTTACACTTTTTTCAGATGGCCCTTTTGACCAGGGGGAAGTGAGACTTCATTGTAGTGCAGATTTCCTTTGCAAGCTTGCTTGGTTGGCCAAAAAGGGCGTATGCGTTTTTTCCTGAATATATTCAGGAAAAAACGCATAAGCCCTTTTTGGCCAAGTGCATCATTGTGGACGTTCTGCCTCTTTTCCTATGCTTGAAATGCAATTCCAGTCTACCTCCTGAAATCGGTTTCCTGCAATTCTGCCCCGCTTTCAAGTCCTCTTGGCAGCCTTACTTCAGTCTATTTTTGGACGATAGCTGTCATTTATAACTCTGCAGGTTTGTGAATTACAGTGCCCCTGAGCTCCTTTCTTCAACTCGCTTTCTTGTGACCTGGCTGCCACACCGCAGGATGGCTTCAGGCCCTAATCTGGTTCCGGCACAGCACGCTGAGCCTTTGGTTAATTCCTCATCCTGGTGGGAAATTAGAGTTAAATTTGCCCGTCCAGACACCTCCCGCTTGTCTCTCATTTGTTCTCCCTATTCCTGTACATCTTCCGCAGAAATTGCAAACTGGGCCAAACAGGAGGTTAAAGGGACTGACTCTCCAAGTGGGGAGAGTGTTAGTAAAGCGTCTGGAATGTTGCACCGAAGTACCAAGGGACGAAAACTGAGACATATTTGAACACGTCTCCCGATCACATGGTTGATCATACTCTGGGTTCCACATGCATGTGTTAGCTGAAGAAAGAATACCTTAAACCTGGAGAGTTGAGACCCGTGGAATGGGTCCCATGCAATATGACTTCAAAGGGTCTTCATTTGCTCACCGAACCTCTGCAATCCTATCACTGCTGCGTTTATGCCCCTGTACGCATGCTTGATTCTCTTTCGGAGACATAGCAATCCATAGGTTTTAAGATACTTACTAGTCAGGTACATTCTTAGGCGTTTAATATGGGGTGTTGAGTCCATTTCGTTGAGCAAGGAGTAGCTCTTGTCTATTACATATTTGGCTTAAGGAACTTTATCTGTGCTCATTTGAATCTCTGGTTTTATGCAGCACCCCTACTCACCTTTACCCTTAAGCAAGCATAAGTTGGTTTTCTAAATTTGAGTCCCTGTTCTGTTCTGTAATTCAGTTCCTGTGTAGCCAAGTTTACATTCCGTGTATTACTGATATCTTATGATTTTTCTTTTTCTGTGTGACTTATTTCAGTTAGAATCATCATACCTGAATCCACTCATTGTGCTGCTAAGGGCCTGGTGACATAGATTTCATTGCTGAGTGATATTGCTTTGTAAGTAAATACCGCAACTTCTTTATCCATTTTTCACTTTCTGAGATGTTGAACTTGTACTGAAAACGAGTTTCTTGTAAACAGAGCCGTTCCAAACTTTGGGGTGGCTGTGTCTTTTTCATTTTAATTTCCCTAAGCTATAGGACCATAAGTGGAAGTGCCCTAGGCTCTGTTGCTTTGTTTTTTAGATGTTTCTAGAAACACCATACACTTCTCCAGAGTGTCTGTTGGCAATTTACATCCCGCCCATCAGCATAACAAGGCTCCCAGTTCTCAATGGCCTGTCCTGCCTTTCTGGATTTTACACTTTTTTCAGATGGCCCTTTTGACCGGGGGGAAGTGAGACTTCATTGTAGTGCAGATTTCCTTTGCAAGCTTGCTTGGTTGGCCAAAAAGGGCGTATGCGTTTTTTCCTGAATATATTCAGGAAAAAACGCATACGCCCTTTTTGGCCAAGTGCATCATTGTGGACGTTCTGCCTCTTTTCCTATGCTTTCAATGCAATTCCAGTCTACCTCCTGAAATCGGTTTCCTGCAATTCTGCCCCGCTTTCAAGTCCTCTTGGCAGCCTTACTTCAGTCTATTTTTGGACGATAGCTGTCATTTATAACTCTGCAGGTTTGTGAATTACAGTGCCCCTGAGCTCCTTTCTTCAACTCGCTTTCTTGTGACCTGGCCGCAACACCGCAGGATGGCTTCAGGCCCTAATCTGGTTCCGGCACGGCACACTGAGCCTTTGGTTAATTCCTCTTCCTGGTGGGAAATGAGAGTTAAATTTGCCCGTCCAGACACCTCCAGCTAGTCTCTCATTGGTTCTCCCTATTCCTGTTCATCTTCCGCAGAAATTGCAAACTTGGCCAAACAGGAGGTTAAAGGCGCTGACTCTCCAAGTGGGGAGAGTGTTAGTAAAGCGTCTGGAATGTTGCACCCGAGTACCAGGGGAGGAAAACTGAGACATATTTGAACACGTCTCCCGTTCACATGGTTGATCATAGTTGGGTTCCACATGCATGTTTTAGCTGAAGAAAGAATACCTTAAACCTGGAGAGTTGAGACCCGTGGAATGGGTACCATGCAATATGACTTCAAAGGGTCTTCATTTGCTCACCGAATCTCTCCAATCCTATCACTGCTGCGTTTATGACCCTTGTACACACGCTTGATTCTCTTTTGGAGACATAGCAATCCATAGGTTTTAAGATACTTACTAGTCAGGTACATTCTTAGGCGTTTAATATGGGGTGTTGAGTCCATTTCGTTGAGCAAGGAGTAGCTCTTGTCTATTCCATATTTGGCTTAAGGAACTTTATCTGTGCTCATTTCAATCTCTGGTTTTATGCAGCACCCCAACTCACCTTTCCGCTTAAGCAAGCATAAGTTGGTTTTCTAAATTTGAGACCCTGTTCTGTTCTGTAATTCAGTTCCTCTGTAGCCAAGTTTACATTCCATGTATTAGTGATATTTTTTGATGTTTC
>NW_027193220.1:0-20000 GCF_949987515.2 Delphinus delphis | reverse complement strand
AGCCCGAACCCTAACCCCAATCCTTCCCCGAAGCCTGACCCTCACCCATCCCCTAATCCTACCCCGAACGCTCACACTAACCTGCGCCCTAACTCGCACGCTCCCCCTAAAGCGTTGCCGTACCCTCACCTGGACCCTAAACCGTCCCCGTCCCCTAACCCTAACCCTAGCCCGAACCCTAACCCTAACCCTTCCCCGAAGCCTGACCCTCACCCGTCCCCTAATCCTAACCCGTACACTAACACTAACCCGCGCCCTCACACGCACGCTCCCCCTAAAACGTTGCCGTACCCTCACCTGGACCCTAAACCGTCCCCGTCCCCTAACCCTAACCCTAGCCCGAACCCTAACCCTAACCCTTCCCCGAAGGCTGACCCTCACCCGTCCCCTAATCCTAACCCGTACGCTAACACTAAACCACGCCCTCACACGCACGCTCCCCCTAAAGCGTTGCCGTACCCTCACCTGGACCCTAAACCGTCCCCGTCCCCTAACCCTAACCCTAGCCCGAACCCTAACCCTAACCCTTCCCCGAAGCCTGACGCTCACCCGTCCCCTAATCCTAACCCGTTCGCTAAAAGTAACCCACGCCCTCACACGCACGCTCCCCCTAAAGCGTTGCCGTACCCTCACCTGGACCCTAAACCGCCCCCGTCCCCTAACCCTAACCCTAGCCCGAACCCTAACCCTAAACCTTCCCCGAAGCCTGACCCTCACCCGTCCCCTAATCCTAACCCGTACGCTCACACTAACCCGCACCCTCACACGCACGCTCCCCCTATAACGTTGCCGTACCCTCACCTGGACCCTAAACCGTCCCCGTCCCCTAACCCTAACCCTAGCCCGAACCCTAACCCTAACCCTTCCCCGAAGCCTGACCCTCACCCGTCCCATAATCCTAACCCGTTCGCTAACACTAACCCGCGCCCTCACACGCACGCTCCCCGTAACGCATTGCCGTACCCTCACCTGGACCCTAAACCGTCCCCGTCCCCTAACCCTAACCCTAGCCCAAACCCTAATCCCAACCCTTCCCCGAAGCCTGACCCTCACCCATCCCCTAATCCTAACCCGTTCGCTCACACTAACCCGCGCCATCACACGCACGCTCCCCCTAAAGCGTTGCCGTACCCTCACCTGGACCCTAAACCGTCCCCGTCCGCTAACCCTAACCCTATCCCGAACCCTAACCCTAACCCTTCCCCGAAGCCTGACCCTCACCCGTCCCCTAATCCTAACCCGTTCGCTCACACTAACCCGCGCCATCACACGCACGCTCCCCCTAAAGCGTTGCCGTACCCTCACCTGGACCCTAAACCGTCCCCGTCCCCTAACCCTAACCCTAGCCCGAACCCTAACCCTAACCCTTCCCCGAAGCCTGACCCTCACCCGTCCCCTAATCCTAACCCGTACGCTCACACTAACCCGTGCCCTCACTCGCAAGCTCCCCCTAAAGCGTTGCCGTACCCTAACCTGGACCCTAAACCGTCCCCGTCCCCTAACCCTAACCCTAGCCCGAACCCTAACCTTAAACCTTCCCCGAAGCCTGACCCTCACCCGTCCCCTAATCTTAACCCGTACGCTCACACTAACCTGCGCCCTCACACGCACGCTCCCCCTAAAGCGTTGCCGTACCCTCACCTGGACCCTAAACCGTCCAGGTCCCCTAACCCTAACCCTAGCCCGAACCCTAACCCTAACCCTTCCCCGAAGCCTGACCCTCCCCGTGCCCTAATCCTAACCCGTGCGCTAACACTACATCGCGCCCTCACACGCACGCTCCCCCTAAAGCGTTGCCGTACCCTCACCTGGACCCTAAACCGTCCCCGTCCCCTAACCCTAAACCTAGCCCGAACCCTAACCCTAACCCTTCCCCGAAGCCTGACCCTCACCCGTCCCCTAATCCTAACCCGTACGCTAACACTAACCCGCGCCCTCACACGCACGCTCCCCCTAAAGCGTTGCCGTACCCTCACCTGGACCCTAAACCGTCCCCTAACCCTAACCATAACCCTAGCCCGAACCCTAACCCTAACCCTTCCCTGAAGCCTGACCCTCACCCGTCCCCTAATCCTAACTCGTACGCTAACACTAACCCGTGCCCTCACACGCACGCTCCCACTAAAGCATTGCCGTACCCTCACCTGGACCCTAAACCGTAACCGTCCCCTAACCCTAACCCTAGCCCGAACCCTAACCCTAACCCTTCCCCGAAGCCTGACCCTCACCCGTACCCTAATCCTAACCCGTGTGCTAACACTAACCCGCGCCCTCACAATCACGCTCCCCCTAAAGCGTTGCCGTACCCTAACCTGGACCCTATACCGTCCCCGTCCCCTAACCCTAACCCTAGCCCGAACCCTAACCCTAACCCTTCCCCGAAGCCTGACCCTCACCCGTCCCCTATTCCTAACCCGTACGCTCACACTAACCCGCACCCTCACACGCACGCTCCCCCTATAACGTTGCCGTACCCTCACCTGGACCCTAAACCGTCCCCGTCCCCAACCCTATCCCTAGCCCGAACCCTAACCCTAACCCTTCCCCGAAGCCTGATCCTCACACGTCCCATAATCCTAACCCGTTCGCTAACACTAACCCGCGCCCTCACACGCACGCTCCCCCTAACGCATTGCCGTACCTTCACCTGGACCCTAAGCCGTCCCCGTCCCCTAACCCTAACCCTAGCCCGAAACATAACCCCAACCCTTCCCCGAAGCCTGACCCTCACCCATCCCCTAATCCTACCCCGAACGCTCACACTAACCCACGCCCTCACTCGCACGCTACCCCTAAAGCGTTGCCGTACCCTCACCTGGACCCTAAACAGTCCCCGTCCCCTAACCCTAACCCTAGCCCGAACCCTAACCCTAACCCTTCCCCGAAGCCTGACCCTCACCCGTCCCCTAATCCTAACCCGTTCGCTAACACTAACCCGCGCCCTCACACGCACGCTCCCCCTAAAGCGTTGCCGTACCCTCACCTGGACCCTAAACCGTCCCCGTCCCCTAACCCTAACCCTAGCCCGAACCCTAACCCTAACCCTTCCCCAAAGCCTGACCCTCACCCGTACCCTAATCCTAACCCGTGTGCTAACACTAACCCGCGCCCTCACAATCACGCTCCCCCTAAAGCGTTGCCGTACCCTCACCTGGACCCTAAACCGTCCCCGTCCCCTAACCCTAACCCTAGCCCGAACCCTAACCCTAACCCTTCCCCGAAGCCTGACCCTCACCCGTCCCCTAATCCTAACCGGTACGCTAACACTAACCCGTGCCCTCACACGCATGCTCCCACTAAAGCGTTGCCGTACCCTCACCTGGACCCTAAACCGTAACCGTCCCCTAACCCTAACCCTAGCCCGAACCCTAACCCTAACCCTTCCCCAAAGCCTGACCCTCACCCGTACCCTAATCCTAACCCGTGTGCTAACACTAACCCGCGCCCTCACAATCACGCTCCCCCTAAAGCGTTGCCGTACCCTCACCTGGACCCTAAACCGTCCCCGTCCCCTAACCATAACCCTAGCGCGAACCCTAACCCTAACCCTTCCCTGAAGCCTGACCGTCACCCGTCCCCTAATCCTAACCCGTACGCTAACACTAACCCGTGCCCTCACACGCATGCTCCCACTAAAGCGTTGCCGTACCCTCACCTGGACCCTAAACCGTAACCGTCCCCTAACCCTAACCCTAGCCCGAACCCTAACCCTAACCCTTCCCCAAAGCCTGACCCTCACCCGTACCCTAATCCTAACCCGTGTGCTAACACTAACCCGCGCCCTCACAATTACGCTCCCCCTAAAGCGTTGCCGTACCCTCACCTGGACCCTAAACCGTCCCCGTCCCCTAACCCTAACCCTAGCCCGAACCCTAACCCTAACACTTCCCCGAAGCCTGACCCTCACCCGTCCCCTAATCCTAACCCGTACGCTCACACTAACCCGCACCCTCACACGCACGCTCCCCCTATAACGTTGCCGTACCCTCACCTGGACCCTAAACCGTCCCCGTCCCCTAACCCTAACCCTAGTCCGAACCCTAACCCTAACCCTTCCCCGAAGCCTGACCCTCACCCGTCCCATAATCCTAACCCGTTCGCTAACACTAACGCACGGCCTCACACGCACGCTCCCCCTAACGCATTGCCGTACCCTCACCTGGACCCTAAACCGTCCCCGTCCCCTAACCCTAACCCTAGCCCGAACCCTAACCCTAACCCTTCCCCGAAGCCTGACCCTCACCCGTCCCCTAATCCTAACCCGTTCGCTAACACTAACCCGCGCCCTCACACGCACGCTCCCCCTAAAGCGTTGCCGTACCCTCACCTGGACCCTAAACCGTCCCCGTCCCCTAACCCTAACCCTAGCCCGAACCCTAACCCTAACCCTTCCCCGAAGGCTGACCCTCACCCGTCCCCTAATCCTAACCCGTACGCTAACACTAACCCTCGCCCTCACACGCACGCTCCCCCTAAAGCGTTGCCGTACCCTCACCTGGACCCTAAACCGTCCCCGTCCCCTAACCCTAACCCTAGCCCGAACCCTAACCCTAACCCTTCCCCGAAGCCTGACCCTCACCCGTCCCATAATCCTAACCCGTTCGCTAACACTAACCCGCGCCCTCACACGCACGCTCCCCGTAACGCATTGCCGTACCCTCACCTGGACCCTAAACCGTCCCCGTCCCCTAAACCTAACCCTAGCCCGAACCCTAATCCCAACCCTTCCCAGAAGCCTCACCCTCACCCATCCCCTAATCCTAACCCGAACGCTCACACTAACCCGCGCCCTAACTCGCACGCTCCCCCTAAAGCGTTGCCGTACCCTCACCTGGACCCTAAACAGTCCCCGTCCCCTAACCCTAACCCTAGCCCGAACCCTAACCCTAACCCTTCCCCGAAGCCTGACCCTCACCCGTCCCCTAATCCTAACCCATTCGCTCACACTAACCCGCGCCATCACACGCACGCTCCCCCTAAAGCGTTGCCGTACCCTCACCTGGACCCTAAACCGTCCCCGTCCCCTAACCCTAACCCTAGCCCGAACCCTAACCCTAACCCTTCCCCGAAGCCTGACCCTCACCCGTCCCCTAATCCTAACCCGTACGCTAACACTAACCCGCGCCCTCACACGCACGCTCCCACTAAAGCGTTGCCGTACCCTCACCTGGACCCTAAACTGTCCCCGTCCCCTAACCCTAACCCTAGACCGGACCCTAACCCTAACACTTCCCCGAAGCCTGACCCTCACTCGTCCCCTAATCCTATCCCGTACGCTAACAATAACCCGCGCCCTCACACGCACGCTCCCACTAAAGCGTTGCCGTAACCTCACCTGGACCCTAAACCGTCCAGGTCCCCTAACCCTAACCCTAGCCCGAACCCTAACCCTAACCCTTCCCCGAAGCCTGACCCTCCCCGTGCCCTAATCCTAACCCGTGCGCTAACACTACATCGCGCCCTCACACGCACGCTCCCCCTAAAGCGTTGCCGTACTCTCACCTGGACCCTAAACCGTCCCCGTCCCCTAACCCTAACCCTAGCCTGAACACTAAACCTAACCCTTCCCCGAAGCCTGACCCTCACCCGTACCCTAATCCTAACCCGTGTGCTAACACTAACCCGCGCCCTCACAATCACGCTCCCCCTAAAGCGTTACCGTACCCTCACCTGGACCCTAAGCCGTCCCCGTCCCCTAACCCTAACCCTAGCCCGAACCCTAACCCCAACCCTTCCCCGAAGCCTGACCCTCACCCATCCCCTAATCCTACCCCGAACGCTCACACTAACCCGCGCCCTCACTCGCACGCTCCCCCTAAAGCGTTGCCGTACCCTCACCTGGACCCTAAACCGTCCCCGTCCCCTAACCCTAACCCTAGCCCGAACCCTAACCCTAACCCTTCCCCGAAGCCTGACCCTCACCCGTCCCCTAATCCTAACCCGTACGCTAACACTAACCCGCGCCCTCACACGCACGCTCCCCCTAAAACGTTGCCGTACCCTCACCTGGACCCTAAACCGTCCCCGTCCCCTAACCCTAACCCTAGCCCGAACCCTAACCCTAACCCTTCCCCGAAGGCTGACCCTCACCCGTCCCCTAATCCTAACCCGTATGCTAACACTAAACCACGCCCTCACACGCACGCTCCCCCTAAAGCGTTGCCGTACCCTCACCTGGACCCTAAACCGTCCCCGTCCCCTAACCCTAACCCTAGCCCGAACCCTAACCCTAATCCTTCCCCGAAGCCTGACGCTCACCCGTCCCCTAATCCTAACCCGTTCGCTAAAAGTAACCCACGCCCTCACACGCACGCTCCCCCTAAAGCGTTGCCGTACCCTCACCTGGACCCTAAACCGCCCCCGTCCCCTAACCCTAACCCTAGCCCGAACCCTAACCCTAAACCTTCCCCGAAGCCTGACCCTCACCCGTCCCCTAATCCTAACCCGTACGCTCACACTAACCCGCACCCTCACACGCACGCTCCCCCTATAACGTTGCCGTACCCTCACCTGGACCCTAAACCGTCCCCGTCCCCTAACCCTAACCCTAGCCCGAACCCTAACCCTAACCCTTCCCCGAAGCCTGACCCTCACCCGTCCCATAATCCTAACCCGTTCGCTAACACTAACCCGCGCCCTCACACGCACGCTCCCCGTAACGCATTGCCGTACCCTCACCTGGACCCTAAACCGTCCCCGTCCCCTAACCCTAACCCTAGCCCGAACCCTAATCCCAACCCTTCCCCGAAGCCTGACCCTCACCCATCCCCTAATCCTAACCCGAACAATCACACTAACCCGCGCCCTCACTCGCACGCTCCCCCTAAAGCGTTGCCATACCCTCACCTGGACCCTAAACCGTCCCCGTCCGCTAACCCTAACCCTATCCCGAACCCTAACCCTAACCCTTCCCCGAAGCCTGACCCTCACCCGTCCCCTAATCCTAACCCGTTCGCTCACACTAACCCGCGCCATCACACGCACGCTCCCCCTAAAGCGTTGCCGTACCCTCACCTGGACCCTAAACCGTCCCCGTCCCCTAACCCTAACCCTAGCCCGAACCCTAACCCTAACCCTTCCCCGAAGCCTGACCCTCACCCGTCCCCTAATCCTAACCCGTACGCTAACACTAACCCGCGCCCTCACACGCACGCTCCCCCTAAAGCGTTGCCGTACCCTCACCTGGACCCTAAACCGTCCCCTAACCCTAACCATAACCCTAGCCCGAACCCTAACCCTAACCCTTCCCTGAAGCCTGACCCTCACCCGTCCCCTAATCCTAACTCGTACGCTAACACTAACCCGTGCCCTCACACGCACGCTCCCACTAAAGCGTTGCCGTACCCTCACCTGGACCCTAAACCGTAACCGTCCCCTAACCCTAACCCTAGCCCGAACCCTAACCCTAACCCTTCCCCGAAGCCTGACCCTCACCCGTACCCTAATCCTAACCCGTGTGCTAACACTAACCCGCGCCCTCACAATCACGCTCCCCCTAAAGCGTTGCCGTACCCTCACCTGGACCCTATACCGTCCCCGTCCCCTAACCCTAACCCTAGCCCGAACCCTAACCCTAACCCTTCCCCGAAGCCTGACCCTCACCCGTCCCCTATTCCTAACCCGTACGCTCACACTAACCCGCACCCTCACACGCACGCTCCCCCTATAACGTTGCCGTACCCTCACCTGGACCCTAAACCGTCCCCGTCCCCAACCCTATCCCTAGCCCGAACCCTAACCCTAACCCTTCCCCGAAGCCTGACCCTCACCCGTCCCATAATCCTAACCCGTTCGCTAACACTAACCCGCGCCCTCACACGCACGCTCCCCCTAACGCATTGCCGTACCTTCACCTGGACCCTAAGCCGTCCCCGTCCCCTAACCCTAACCCTAGCCCGAAACCTAACCCCAACCCTTCCCCGAAGCCTGACCCTCACCCATCCCCTAATCCTACCCCGAACGCTCACACTAACCCACGCCCTCACTCGCACGCTACCCCTAAAGCGTTGCCGTACCCTCACCTGGACCCTAAACCGCCCCCGTCCCCTAACCCTAACCCTAGCCCGAACCCTAACCCTAAACCTTCCCCGAAGCCTGACCCTCACCCGTCCCCTAATCCTAACCCGTACGCTCACACTAACCCACACCCTCACACGCACGCTCCCCCTATAACGTTGCCGTACCCTCACCTGGACCCTAAACCGTCCCCGTCCCCTAACCCTAACCCTAGCCCGAACCCTAACCCTAACCCTTCCCCGAAGCCTGACCCTCACCCGTCCCATAATCCTAACCCGTTCGCTAACACTAACCCGCGCCCTCACACGCACGCTCCCCGTAAAGGATTGCGGTACCCTTACCTGGACCCTAAACCGTCCCCGTCCCCTAACCCTAACCCTAGCCCGAACCCTAATCCCAACCCTTCCCCGAAGCCTGACCCTCACCCATCCCCTAATCCTAACCCGAACAATCACACTAACCCGCGCCCTCACTCGCACGCTCCCCCTAAAGCGTTGCCGTACCCTCACCTGGACCCTAAACCGTCCCCGTCCCCTAACCCTAACCCTAGCCCGAACCCTAACCCTAACCCTTCCCCGAAGCCTTACCCTCACCCGTCCCCTAATCCTAACCCGTACGCTCACACTAACCCGTGCCCTCACTCGCAAGCTCCCCCTAAAGCGTTGCCGTACCCTAACCTGGACCCTAAACCGTCCCCGTCCCCTAACACTAACCCTAGCCCGAACCCTAACCTTAAACCTTCCCCGAAGCCTGACCCTCACCCGTCCCCTAATCTTAACCCGTACGCTCACACTAACCTGCGCCCTCACACGCACGCTCCCCCTAAAGCGTTGCCGTACCCTCACCTGGACCCTAAACCGTCCAGGTCCCCTAACCCTAACCCTAGCCCGAACCCTAACCCTAACCCTTCCCCGAAGCCTGACCCTCCCCGTGCCCTAATCCTAACCCGTGCGCTAACACTACATCGCGCCCTCACACGCACGCTCCCCCGAAAGCGTTGCCGTACCCTCACCTGGACCCTAAACCGTCCCCGTCCCCTAACCCTAACCCTAGCCCGAACCCTAACCCTAACCCTTCCCCGAAGCCTGACCCTCACCCGTCCCCTAATCCTAACCCGAACGCTAACACTAACCCGCGCCCTCACACGCACGCTCCCCCTAAAGCGTTGCCGTACCCTCACCTGGACCCTAAACCATCCCCTAACCCTAACCATAACCCTAGCCCGAACCCTAACCCTAACCCTTCCCTGAAGCCTGACCCTCACCCGTCCCCTAATCCTAACTCGTACGCTAACACTAACCCGTGCCCTCACACGCACGCTCCCACTAAAGCGTTGCCGTACCCTCACCTGGATCCTAAACCGTAACCGTCCCCTAACCCTAACCCTAGCCCGAACCCTAACCCTAACCCTTCCCCGAAGCCTGACCCTCACCCGTACCCTAATCCTAACCCGTGTGCTAACACTAACCCGCGCCCTCACAATCACGCTCCCCCTAAAGCGTTGCTATACCCTCACCTGGACCCTATACCGTCCCCGTCCCCTAACCCTAACCCTAGCCCGAACCCTAACCCTAACCCTTCCCCGAAGCCTGACCCTCACCCGTCCCCTATTCCTAACCCGTACGCTCACACTAACCCGCACCCCCACACGCACGCTCCCCCTATAACGTTGCCGTACCCTCACCTGGACCCTAAACCGTCCCCGTCCCCAACCCTATCCCTAGCCCGAACCCTAACCCTAACCCTTCCCCTAAGCCTGACCCTCACCCGTCCCATAATCCTAACCCGTTCGCTAACACTAACCCGCGCCCTCAGACGCACGCTCCCCCTAACGCATTGCCGTACCTTCACCTGGACCCTAAGCCGTCCCCGTCCCCTAACCCTAACCCTAGCCCGAAACCTAACCCCAACACTTCCCCGAAGCCTGACCCTCACCCATCCCCTAATCCTACCCCGAACGCTCACACTAACCCACGCCCTCACTCGCACGCTACCCCTAAAGCGTTGCCGTACCCTCACCTGGACCCTAAACAGTCCCCGTCCCCTAACCCTAACCCTAGCCCGAACCCTAACCCTAACCCTTCCCCGAAGCCTGACCCTCACCCGTCCCCTAATCCTAACCCGTTCGCTAACACTAACCCGCGCCCTCACACGCACGCTCCCCCTAAAGCGTTGCCGTACCCTCACCTGGACCCTAAACCGTCCCCGTCCCCTAACCCTAACCCTAGCCCGAACCCTAACCCTAACCCTTCCCCGAAGCCTGACCCTCACCCGTCCCCTAATCCTAACCCGTACGCTAACACTAACCCGCGCCCTCACAAGCACGCTCCCACTAAAGCGTTGCCGTACCCTCACCTGGACCCTAAACTGTCCCCGTCCCCTAACGCTAACCCTAGCCCGAACCCTAACCCTAACACTTCCCCGAAGCCTGACCCTCACCCGTCCCCTAATCCTAACCCGTACGCTCACACTAACCCGCGCCCTCACACGCACGCTCCCCCTAAAGTATTGCCGTACCCTAACCTGGACCCTAAAACGTCCCCATCCCCTAACCCTAACCCTAGCCCGAACCCTAACCCTAACACTTCCCCGAAGCCTGACCCTCACCCGTCCCCTAATCCTAACCCGTACGCTAACACTATCCCGCGCCCTCACACGCACGCTCCCCCTAAAGCGTTGTCGTACCCTCATCTGGACCCTAAACCGTCCCCGTCCCCTAACCCTAACCCTAGCCCGAACCCTAACCCTAACCCGTCCCCGAAGCCTGACCCTCAGCCGTCCCCTAATCCTAACCCGTACGCTAACACTAACCCGCGCCCTCACACGCACGCTCCCCCTAAAGCGTTGCCGTACCCTCACCTGGACCCTAAACCGTCCCCGTCCCCTAACCCTAACCCTAGCCCGAACCCTAACCCTAACCCTTCCCCGAAGCCTGACCCTCACCCGTCCCCTAATCCTAACCCGTACGCTAACACTAACCCGCGCCCTCACACGCATGCTCCCCCTAAAGCGTTGCCGTACCCTCACCTGGACCCTAAACCGTCCCCGTCCCGTAACCCTAACCCTAGCCCGAACCCTAACCCTAAACCTTCCCCGAAGCCTGACCCTCACCCGTCCCCTAATCCTAACCCGTACGCTAACACTAACCCGCGCCCTCACACGCACGCTCCCCCTAAAGTGTTGCCGTACCCTCACCTGGACCCTAAACCGTCCCCGTACCCTAACCCTAACCCTAGCCCGTACCCTAACCCTAACCCTTCCCCGAAGCCTGACCCTCACCCGTCCCCTAGTCCTAACCCGTACGCTAACACTAACCCGCACCCTCACACGCACGCTCCCCCTAAAACGTTACCGTACCCTCACCTGGACCCTAAACCGTCCCCGTCCCCTAACCCTAACCCTAGCCCGAACCCTAACCCTAACCCTTCCCCGAAGGCTGACCCTCACCCGTCCCCTAATCCTAACCCGTACGCTAACACTAACCCGCACCCTCACACGCACGCTCTCCCTAAAGCGTTGCCGTACCCTCACCTGGACCCTAAACCGTCCCCGTCCCCTAACCCTAACCCTAGCCCGAACCCTAACCCTAACCCTTACCCGAAGCCTGACCCTCACCCGTCCCCTAATCCTAACCCGTACGCTCACACTAACCCGCGCCCTCACTCGCACGCTCCCCCTAAAGCGTTGCCGTACCCTCACCTGGACCCTAAACCGTCCCCGTCCCCTAACCCTAACCCTAGCCCGTACCCTAACCCTAAACCTTCCCCAAAGCCTGACCCTCACCCGTCCCATAATCCTAACACGTACGCTCACACTAACCCGCGCCCTCACACGCACGCTCCCCCTAAAGCGTTGCCGTACCCTCACCTGGACCCTAAACCATCCCCGTCCCCTAACCCTAACCCTAGCCCGAACCCTAACCCTAACCCTTCCCCGAAGCGTGACCCTCACACGTCCCCTAATCCTAACCCGTACGCTAACACTAACCTGTGCCCTCACACGCACGCTCCCCATAAAGCGTTGCCGTATCCTCACCTGGACCCTAAACCGTCCCCGTCCCCTAACCCTAACCCTAGCCCGAACCCTAACCCTAACCCTTCCCCGAAGCCTGACCCTCACCTGTCCCCTAATCCTAACCCGTACGCTCACACTAACCCGCGCCCTCACACGCACGCTCCCCCTAAAGCGTTTCCGTACCCTCACCTGGACCCTAAACCGTCCCCGTCCCCTAACCCTAACCCTAGCCCGAACCCTAACCCTAACCCTTCCCCGAAGCCTGACCCTCACCCGTCCCCTAATCCTAACCCGTACGCTCACACTAACCCGCGCCCTCCCTCGCACGCTCCCCCTAAAGCGTTGCTGTACCCTCACCTGGACCATAAACCCTCCTCGTCCCCTAACCCTAACCCTAGCCCGAACCCTAACCCTAACCCTTTCCCGAAGCCTGACCCTCACCCGTACCCTAATCCTAACCCGTACGCTAACACTAACCCGCGCCCTCACAAGCACGCTCCCACTAAAGCGTTGCCGTACCCTCACCTGGACGCTAAACTGTCCCCGTCCCCTAACGCTAACCCTAGCCCGAACCCTAACCCTAACCCTTCCCCGAAGCCTGACCCTCACCCGTCCCCTAATCCTAACCCGTACGCTCACACTAACCCGCGCCCTCACACGCACGCTCCCCCTAAAGTGTTGTCGTACCCTAACCTGGACCCTAAAACGTCCCCATCCCCTAACCCTAACCCTAGCCCGAACCCTAACCCTAACACTTCCCCGAAGCCTGACCCTCACCCGTCCCCTAATCCTAACCCGTACGCTAACACTATCCCGCGCCCTCACACGCACGCTCCCCCTAAAGCGTTGCCGTACCCTCATCTGGACCCTAAACCGTCCCCGTCCCCTAACCCTAACCCTAGCCCGAACCGTAACCCTAACCCGTCCCCGAAGCCTGACCCTCAGCCGTCCCCTAATCCTAACCCGTACGCTAACACTAACCCGCGCCCTCACACGCACGCTCCCCCTAAAGCGTTGCCGTACCCTCACCTGGACCCTAAACCGTCCCCGTCCCCTAACCCTAACCCTAGCCCGAACCCTAACCCTAACCCTTCCCCGAAGCCTGACCCTCACCCGTCCCCTAATCCTAACCCATACGCTAACACTAACCCGCGCCCTCACACGCATGCTCCCCCTAAAGCGTTGCCGTACCCTCACCTGGACCCTAAACCGTCCCCGTCCCGTAACCCTAACCCTAGCCCGAACCCTAATCCTAAACCTTCCCCGAAGCCTGACCCTCACCCGTCCCCTAATCCTAACCCATACGCTAACACTAACCCGCGCCCTCACATGCACGCTCCCCCTAAAGCGTTGCCGTACCCTCACCTGGACCCTAAACCGTCCCCGTCCCCTAACCCTAACCCTAGCCCGAACCCTAACCCTAACCCTTCCCCGAAGGCTGACCCTCACCCGTCCCCTAATCCTAACCCGTACGCTAACACTAACCCGCACCCTCACACGCACGCTCCCACTAAAGCGTTGCCGTACCCTCACCTGGACCCTAAACCGTCCCCGTCCCCTAACCCTAACCCTAGCCCGAACCCTAACCCTAACCCTTACCCGAAGCCTGACCCTCACCCGTCCCGTAATCCTAACCCGTACGCTCACACTAACCCGCGCCCTCACTCGCACGCTCCCCCTAAAGCGTTGCCGTACCCTCACCTGGACCCTAAACCGTCCCCGTCCCCTAACCCTAACCCTAGCCCGTACCCTAACCCTAAACCTTCCCCAAAGCCTGACCCTCACCCGTCCCATAATCCTAACCCGTACGCTCACACTAACCCGCGCCCTCACACGCACGCTCCCCCTAAAGCGTTGCCGTACCCTCACCTGGACCCTAAACCGTCCCAGTCCCCTAACCCTAACCCTAGCCCGAACCCTAACCCTAACCCTTCCCCGAAGCGTGACCCTCACACGTCCCCTAATCCTAACCCGTACGCTAACACTAACCTGTGCCCTCACACGCACGCTCCCCATAAAGCGTTGCCGTATCCTCACCTGGACCCTAAACCGTCCCCGTCCCCTAACCCTAACCCTAGCCCGAACCCTAACCCTAACCCTTCTCCGAAGCCTGACCCTCACCTGTCCCCTAATCCTAACCCGTACGCTCACACTAACCCGCGCCCTCACACGCACGCTCCCTCTAAAGCGTTTCCGTACCCTCACCTGGACCCTAAACCGTCCCCGTCACCTAACCCTAACCCTAGCCCGAACCCTAACCCTAACCCTTCCCCGAAGCCTGACCCTCACCCGTCCCCTAATCCTAACCCATACGCTCACACTAACCCGCGCCCTCCCTCGCACGCTCCCCCTAAAGCGTTGCTGTACCCTCACCTGGACCATAAACCCTCCTCGTCCCCTAACCCTAACCCTAGCCCGAACCCTAACCCTAACCCTTCCCCGAAGCCTGACCCTCACCCGTCCCCTAATCCTAACCCGTTCGCTAACAGTAACCCGCGCCCTCACACGCACGCTCCCCCTAAAGCGTTGCCGTACCCTCACCTGGACCCTAAACCGTCCCCGTCCCCTAACCCTAACCCTAGCCCGAACCCTAACCCTAAAACTTCCCCGAAGCCTGACCCTCACCCGTCCCCTAATCCTAACCCGTACGCTCACACTAAACCGCGCCCTCACTCGCACGCTCTCCCTAAAGCGTTGCCGTACCCTCACCTGGACCCTAAACCGTCCCCGTCCCCTAACCCTAACCCTAGCCCGAACCCTAACCCTAACCCTTCCCCGAAGCCTGACCCTCACCCGTCCCCTAATCCTAACCCGTACGCTAACACTAACCCGCGCCCTCACACGCACGCTCCCCGTAAAGCGTTGCCGTACCCTCACCTGGACCCTAAACCGTCCCCGTCCCCTAACCCTAACCCTAGCCCGAACCCTAACCCTAACCCTTCCCCGAAGCCTGACCCTCACCCGTCCCCTAATCCTAACCCGTACGCTAACACTAACCCGCGCCCTCACACGCACGCTCCCCCTAAAGCGTTGCCGTACCCTCACCTGGACCCTAAACCGTCCCCGTCCCCTAACCCTAACCCTAGCCCGAACCCTAAACCTAACCCTTCCCCGAAGCCTGACCCTCAGCCGTCCCCTAATCCTAACCCGTACGCTAACACTATCCCGCGCCCTCACACGCACGCTCCCACTAAAGCGTTGCCGTACCCTCATCTGGACCCTAAACCGTCCCCGTCCCCTAACCCTAACCCTAGCCCGAACCCTAACCCTAACCCTTCCCCGAAGCCTGACCCTCACCCGTCCCCTAATCCTAACCCGTACGTTAACATTAACCCGCACCCTCACACCTACGCTCCCCCTAAAGCGTTGCCGTACCCTCACCTGGACCCTAAACCGTCCCCGTCCCCTAACCCTAACCCTAGTCCGAACCGTAACCCTAAACCTTCCCCGAAGCCTGACCCTCACCCGTCCCCTAATCTTAACCCGTACGCTCACACTAACCCGCGCCCTCACACGCACGCTCCCCCTAAAGCGTTGCCGTACCCTCACCTGGACCCTAAACCGTCCCCATCCCCTAACCCTAACCCTAGCCCGAACCCTAACCCTAACACTTCCCCGAAGCCTGACCCTCACCCGTCCCCTAATCCTAACCCGTACGCTAACACTAACCCACGCCCTCACACGCACGCTCCCACTAAATCGTTGCCGTACCCTCACCTGGACCCTGAACCGTCCCCGTACCCTAACCCTAACCCTAGCCCGAACCCTAACCCTAACCCTTCCCCGAAGCCTGACCCTCACCCGTCCCCTAATCCTAACCCGTACGCTCACACTAACCCGCGCCCTGACACGCACGCTCCCCCTAAAGCGTTGCCGTACCCTCACCTGGATCCTAAACCGTCCCCGTCCCCTAACCCTAACCCTAGCCCGAACCCTAACCCTAACCATTCCCCGAAGCCTGACACTCACCCGTCCCCTAATCCTAACCCGTAGGCTAACACTAACCCGCGCCCTCACACGCACGCTCCCCCTAAAGCGTTGCCGTACCCTCACCTGGACCCTAAACCGTCCCCGTCCCCTAACCCTAACCCTAGCCCGAACCCTAAACCTAACCCTTCCCCGAAGCCTGACCCTCAGCCGTCCCCTAATCCTAACCCGTACACTAACACTAACCCGCGCCCTCACACGCACGCTCCCCCTAAAGCGTTGCCGTACCCTCACCTGGACCCTAAACCGTCCCCGTCCCCTAACCCTAACCCTAGCCCGAACCCTAACCCTAACCCTTCCCCGAAGCCTGACCCTCACCCGTCCCCTAATCCTAACCCGTACGCTAACACTAACCCGCGCCCTCACACGCACGCTCCCCCTAAAGCGTTGCCGTACCCTCACCTGGACCCTAAACCGTCCCCATCCCCTAACCCTAACCCTAGCCCGAACCCTACCCCTAACCCTTCCCCGAAGCCTGACCCTCACCCGTCTCCTAATCCTAACCCGTTCGCTAACAGTAACCCGCGCCCTCACACGCACGCTCCCCCTAAAGCGTTGCCGTACCCTCACCTGGACCCTAAACCGTCCCCGTCCCCTAACCCTAACCCTAGCCCGTACCCTAAACCTAAACCTTCCCCAAAGCCTGACCCTCACCCGTCCCATAATCCTAACCCGTACGCTCACACTAACGCGCGCCCTCACACGCACGCTCCCCCTAAAGCGTTGCCGTACCCTCACCTGGACCCTAAACCGTCCCCGTCCCCTAACCCTAACCCTAGCCCGAACCCTAACCCTAACCCTTCCCCGAAGCCTGACCGTCACCCGTCCCCTAATCCTAACCCGTACGCTAACACTAACCCGTGCCCTCACACGCACGCTCCCCCTAAAGCGTTGCCGTACCCTCACCTGGACCCTAAACCCTCCCCGTCCCCTAACCCTAACCCTAGCCCGAACCCTAACCCTAACCCTTCTCCGAAGCCTGACCCTCACCCGTCCCCTAATCCTAACCCGTACGCTCACACTAACCCGCGCCCTCACACGCACGCTTACCCTAAAGCGTTGCCGTACCCTCACCTGGACCCTAAACCGTCCCCGTCCCCTAACCCTAACCCTAGCCCGAACCCTAACCCTAACCCTTCCCCGAAGGCTGACCCTCACCCGTACCCTAATCCTAACCCGTACGCTAACACTAACCCGCGCCCTCACATGCACGCTCCCCCTAAAGCGTTGCCGTACCCTCACCTGGACCATAAACCGTCCTCATCCCCTAACCTTAACCCTAGCAGAACCCTAACCCTAACCCTTCCCCGAAGCCTGACCCTCACCCGTCCCCTAATCCTAAACCGTACGCTAACACTAACCCTCGCCCTCACACGCACGCTCACCCTAAAGCGTGGCCGTACCCTCACTTGGACCCTAAACTGTCCCCGTCCCCTAAGCCTAACCCTAGACCGGACCCTAATCCTAACACTTCCCCGAAGCCTGACCCTCACTCGTCCCCTAAGCCTATCCCGTACGCTAACACTAACCCGCGCCCTCTCACGCACGCTCCCACTAAAGCGTTGCCGAACCCTCACCTGGACCCTAAACCGTCCCCGTCCCCTAAACCTAACCCTAGCCCGAACCCTAACCCTAACCCTTCCCCGAAGCCTGACCCTCACCCGTCCCCTAATCCTAACCCATACGCTCACTCTAACATGCGCCCTCACACGCACGCTCCGCCTAAAGCGTTGCCGTACCCTCACATGGACCCTAAACCGTCCCCGTCCCCTAACCTTAACCCTAGCCCGAACCCTAACCCTAATCCTTCCCCGAAGCCTGACCCTCACCGGACCCCTAATCCTAACCCGTACGCTCACACTAACCCGCGCCCTCACACGCACGCTCCCCCTAAAGCGTTGCCGTACCCTCACCTGGACCCTAAACCGTCCCCGTCCCCTAACCCTAACCCTAGCCCAAAGCCTAACCCTAACCCTTCCCCGAAGCCTGACCCTCACCCGTCCCCTAATCCTAACCCGTACGTTCACACTAACCCGCAACCTCACACGCACGCTCCCCCTAAAGCGTTGCCGTACCCTCACCTGGACCCTAAACCGTCCCCGTCCCCTAACACTAACCATAGCCCGAACCCTAACCCTAACCCTTCCCCGAAGCCTGACCCTCACCCGTCCCCTAATCCTAACCCGTACGCTCACACTAACCCGCGCCCTCACACGCACGCCCCGCCTAAAGCATTGCCGTACCCTCACCTGGACCCTAAACCGTCCCCGTTCCCTAACCCTAACCCTAGCCCGAACCCTAACCCTAACCCTTCCCCGAAGCCTGACCCTCACCCGTCCCCTAATCCTAACCCGTACGCTCATACTAACCCGCGCCCTCACACGCACGCTCCCCCTAAAGCGTTGCCGTACCCTCACCTGGACCCTTAAACGTCTCCGTCCCCTAACCCTAACCCTAGCCCGAACCCTAACCCTAACCCTTCCCCGAAGCCTGACCCTCACCCGTCCCCTAATCCTAACCCGTACGCTCACACTAACCCGCGCCCTCACACGCACCCTCCCCCTAAATCGTTGCCGTACCCTCACCTGGACCCTAAACCGTCCCCTAACCCTAACCCTAGCCCGAACCCTAACCCTAACCCTACCCCGAAGCCTGACCCTCACCCGTCCCCTAATCCTAACCCGTACGCTAACACTAACCCGTGCCCTCACATGTACGCTCCCCCTAAAGCGTTGCCGTACCCTCACCTGGACCCTAAACCGTCCCCGTCCCCTAACACTAACCCTAGCCCGAACCCTAACCCTAATCCTTCCCCTAAGCCTGAACCTCACCCGTCCCCTAATCCTAACACGTAGGCTAACACTAACCCGCGCCCTCACACGTACGCTCCCCCTAAAGCGTTGCCGTAACCTCACCTGGACCCTAAACCGTCCCCGTCCCCAAACCCTAACCCTAGCCCGAACCCTAACCCTAACCCTTCCTCGAAGCCTGACCCTCACCCGTCTCCTAATCCTAACCCGTACGCTCACACTAACCCGCGCCCTCACACGCACCCTCCCCCTAAAGCGTTGCCGTACCCTCACCTGGACCCTAAACCGTCCCCGTCCCCTAACCCTAACCCTAGCCCGAACCCTAAACCTGACCCTTCCCCGAAGCCTGACGCTCACCCGTCCCCTAATCCTAACACGTACGCTAACACTAACAAGCGCCCTCACACGCACGCTCCCCCTAAAGCGTTGCCGTACCGTCACCTGGACCCTAAACCGTCCCCGTGCCCTAACCCTAACCCTAGCCCGAACCCTAACCATAACCCTTCCCCGAAGCCTGACCCTCACCCGTCCCCTAATCCTAACCCGTACGCTAACATTAACCCGCACCCTCACACGCACGCTCCCCCTAAATCGTTGCCGTACCCTCACCTGGATCCTACACCGTCCCCGTCCCCTAACCCTAACCCTAGCCCGAACCCTAACACTAACCCTTCCCCGAAGCCTGACCCTCACCCGTCCCCTAATCCTAAACCGTATGCTAACACTAACCCGCGCCCTCACACGCACGTTCCCCCTAAAGCGTTGCCGTACCCTCACCTGGACCCTAAACCGTCCCCGTCCCCTAACCCTAACCCTAACCCGAACCCTAACCCTAACCCTTCCCCGTAGCCTGACCCTCGCCCGTCCCCTAATCCTAACCCGTACGCTAACACTAACCCGGGCCCTCACACGTACGCTCCCCCTAAAGAGTTGCCGTACCCTCACCTGGACCCTAAACCGTCCCCGTCCCCTAACCCTAACCCTAGCCCGAACCCTAACACTAACCCTTCCCCGAAGCCTGACCCTCACCCGTCCCCTAATCCTAACCCGTAGGCTAACACTAACCCGCGCCCTCACACGTACGCTCCCCCTAAAGCGTTGCCGTACCCTCACCTGGACCCTAAACCGTCCCCGTCCCTTATCCCTAACCCTAGCCCGAACCCTAACCCTAAC
>NW_027193219.1:0-20000 GCF_949987515.2 Delphinus delphis | reverse complement strand
TTTTTGGACGATAGCTGTCATTTATAACTCTGCAGGTTTGTGAATTACAGGGACCCTGAGCTCCTTTCTTCAAATCGCTTTCTTGTGACCTGGCCGCAACACCGCAAGATGGCTTCAGGCCCTAATCTGTTTCCGGCACGGCATGCTGAGCCTTTGGTTATTTCCTCTTCCTGGTGGGAAATGAGAGTTAAATTTGCCCGTCCAGACACCTCCAGCTAGTCTCTCATTGGTTCTCGCTATTCCTGTTCATCTTCCACAGAAATTGCAAACTGGGCCAAACAGGAGGTTAAAGGGACTGACTCTCCAAGTCGGGAGAGTGTTAGTAAAGCGTCTGGAATGTTGCACCCGAGTACCAGGGGAGGAAAACTGAGACATATTTGAACACGTCTCCCGTTCACATGGTTGATCATACTTGGGTTCCACATGCATGTTTTAGCTGAAGGAAGAATACCTTAAACCTGTGTATTTGAAACCCGTGGAATGGGTACCATGCAATATGACTTCAAAGGGTCTTCATTTGCTCACCGAACCTCTCCAATCCTATCACTGCTGCGTTTATGCCCCTGTACACATGCTTGATTCTCTTTCGGAGACATAGCAATCCATAGGTTTTAAGATACTTACTAGTCAGGTACATTCTTAGGCGTTTAATATGCGGTGTTGAGTCCACTTCGTTGAGCAAGGAGTAGCTCTTGTCTATTCCATATTTGGCTTAAGGAACTTTATCTGTGCTCATTTCAATCTCTGGTTTTATGCAGCACCCCAACTCACCTTTACCCTTAAGCAAGCATAAGTTGGTTTTCTAAATTTGAGACCCTGTTCTGTTCTGTAATTCAGTTCCTGTGTAGCCAAGTTTACATTCCGTGTATTACTGATATCTTATGATGTTTCTTTTTCTGTGTGACTTATTTCAGTTAGAATCATCATACCTGAATCCACTCATTGTGCTGCTAAGGGCCTGATTACACAGATTTCATTGCTGAGTGATATTGCTTTGTAAGTAAATACAACAACTTTATTATCCATTTTTCACTTTCTGCGATGTTGAACTTGTACTGTAAACGAGGTTCTTGTAAACAGAGCCGTTCGAAACTTTGGGGTGGCTGTGCCTTTTTGATTTTAAATTCCCTAAGCTATAGGACCATAAGTGGAAGTGCCCTAGGCTCTGTTGCTTTGTTTTTTAGATGTTTCAGGAAACACCATACACTTCTCCCGAGTGTTTGTTGGCAATTTACATCCCGCCCTTCAGCATAACAAGGCTCCCAGTTCTCCATGGCCTGTCCTGCCTTTCTGGATTTTACACTTTTTTCAGATGGCCCTTTTGACCGGGAGAAGTGAGACTTCATTGTAGTGCAGATTTCCTTTACAAGCTTGCTTGGTTGGCCAAAAAGGGCGTATGCGTTTTTTCCTGAATATATTCAGGAAAAAACGCATACGCCCTTTTTGGCCAAGTGCATCATTGTGGACGTTCTGCCTCTTTTCCTATGCTTTCAATGCAATTCCAGTCTACCTCCTGAAATCGGTTTCCTGCAATTCTGCCCCGCTTTCAAGTCCTCTTGGCAGCCTTACTTCAGTCTATTTTTGGACGATAGCTCTCATTTATAACTCTGCAGGTTTGTGAATTACAGTGCCCCTGAGCTCCTTTCTTCAACTCGCTTTCTTGTGACCTGGCCGCAACACTGCAGGATGGCTTCAGGCCTTAATCTGGTTCCGGTACGGCACGCTGAGCCTTTCGTTATTTCCTCTTCCTGGTGGGAAATGAGAGTTAAATTTGCCCGTCCAGACACCTCCCGCTTGTCTCTCATTGGTTCTCCCTATTCCTGTACATCTTCCGCAGAAATTGCAAACTGGGCCAAACAGGAGGTTAAAGGCACTGACTCTCCAAGTGGGGAGAGTGTTAGTAAAGCGTCTGGAATGTTGCTCCGAAGTACCAGGGGAGGAAAACTGAGACATATTTGAACACGTCTCCCGATCACACGGTTGATCATACTCTGGGTTCCACATGCATGTTTTAGCTGAAGAAAGAATACCTTAAACCTGGAGAGTTGAGACCTGTGGAATGGGTACCATGCAATATGACTTCAAAGGGTCTTCATTTGCTCACCGAATCTCTCCAATCCTATTACTGCTGCGTTTATGACCCTTGTACACACGCTTGATTCTCTTTTGGAGACATAGCAATCCATAGGTTTTAAGATACTTACTAGTCAGGTATATTCTTAGGCGTTTAATATGGGGTGTGGAGTCCATTTCATTGAGCAAGGAGTAGCTCTTGTCTATTCCATATTTGGCTTAAGGAACTTTATCTGTGCTCATTTCAATCTCTGGTTTTATGCAGCACCCCAACTCACCTTTCCACTTAAGCAAGCATAAGTTGGTTTTCTAAATTTGAGACCCTGTTCTGTTTTGTAATTCAGTTCCTCTGTAGCCAAGTTTACATTCCATGTGTTAGTGATATTTTTTGATGTTTCTTTTTCTGTGTGACTTATTTCAGTTAGAATCACCATACCCGAATCCACTCATTGTGCTGCTACGGGCCTGGTGACATAGATTTCATTGCTGAGTGATATTGCATTGTACGTGAGTACCACAACTTCTTTATCCATTTTTCACTTTCTGCGATGTTGAACTTGTACTGTAAACGAGGTTCTTGTAAACAGAGCCGTTCGAAACTTTGGGGTGGCTGTGTCTTTTTGATTTTAAATTCCCTAAGCTATAGGACCATAAGTGGAAGTGCCCTAGGCTCTGTTGCTTTGTTTTTTAGATGTTTCAGGAAACACCATACACTTCTCCCCAGTGTTTGTTGGCAATTTACATCCCGCCCATCAGCATAACAAGGCTCCCAGTTCTCCATGGCCTGTCCTGCCTTTCTGGATTTTACACTTTTTTCAGATGGCCCTTTTGACCGGGGAGAAGTGAGACTTCATTGTAGTGCAGATTTCCTTTGCAAGCTTGCTTGGTTGGCCAAAAAGGGCGTATGCGTTTTTTCCTGAATATATTCAGGAAAAAACGCATACGCCCTTTTTGGCCAAGTGCATCATTGTGGACGTTCTGCCTCTTTTCCTATGCTTTCAATGCAATTCCAGTCTACCTCCTGAAATCGGTTTCCTGCAATTCTGCCCCGCTTTCAAGTCCTCTTGGCAGCCTTACTTCAGTCTATTTTTGGACGATAGCTGTCATTTATAACTCTGCAGGTTTGTGAATTACAGTGCCCCTGAGCTCCTTTCTTCCACTCGCTTTCTTGTGACCTGGCCGCAACACCGCAGGATGGCTTCAGGCCCTAATCTGGTTCCGGCACGGCACGCTGAGCCTTTGGTTAATTCCTCTTCCTGGTGGGAAATGAGAGTTAAATTTGCCCGTCCAGACACCTCCAGCTAGTCTCTCATTGGTTCTCCCTATTCCTGTTCATCTTCCGCAGAAATTGCAAACTTGGCCAAACAGGAGGTTAAAGGCGCTGACTCTCCAAGTGGGGAGAGTGTTAGTAAAGCGTCTGGAATGTTGCACCCGAGTACCAGGGGAGGAAAACTGAGACATATTTGAACTCGTCTCCCGTTCACACGGTTGATCATACTCTGGGTTCCACATGCATGTTTTAGCTGAAGAAAGAATACCTTAAACCTGGAGAGTTGAGACCCGTGGAATGGGTACCATGCAATATGACTTCAAAGGGTCTTCATTTGCTCACCGAATCTCTCCAATCCTATCACTGCTGCGTTTATGACCCTTGTACACACGCTTGATTCTCTTTTGGAGACATAGCAATCCATAGGTTTTAAGATACTTACTAGTCAGGTATATTCTTAGGCGTTTAATATGGGGTGTTGAGTCCATTTCGTTGAGCAAGGAGTAGCTCTTGTCTATTCCATATTTGGCTTAAGGAACTTTATCTGTGCTCATTTCAATCTCTCGTTTTATGCAGCACCCCAACTCACCTTTCCACTTAAGCCAGCATAAGTTGGTTTTCTAAATTTGAGACCCTGTTCTGTTCTGTAATTCAGTTCCTGTGTAGCCAAGTTTACATTCCATGTGTTAGTGATATCTTATGATATTTCTTTTTCTGTGTGACTTATTTCAGTTAGAATCATCATACCTGAATGCACTCATTGTGCTGCTATGGGCCTGATGACACAGATTTCATTGCTGAGTGATATTGCATTGTACGTGAGTACCACAATTTCTTTCTCCATTTTTCACTTTCTGCGATGTTGAACTTGTACTGTAAACGAGGTTCTTGTAAACAGAGCCGTTCCAAACTTTGGGGTGACTGTGTCTTTTTGATTTTAATTTCCCTAAGCTATAGGACCATAAGTGGAAGTGCCCTAGGTTCTGTTGCTTTGTTTTTTACATGTTTCAGGAAACACCATACACTTCTCCCGAGTGGCTGTTGGCAATTTACATCCCGCCCATCAGCATAACAAGGCTCCCAGTTCTCCATGGCTTGTCCTGCCTTTCTGGACTTTACACTTTTTTCAGATGGCCCTTTTGACCGGGGGGAAGTGAGACTTCATTGTAGTGCAGATTTCCTTTGCAAGCTTGCTTGGTTGGCCAAAAAGGGCGTATGCGTTTTTTCCTGAATATATTCAGGAAAAAACGCATACGCCCTTTTTGGCCAAGTGCATCATTGTGGACGTTCTGCCTCTTTTCCTATGCTTTCAATGCAATTCCAGTCTACCTCCTGAAATCGGTTTCCTGCAATTCTGCCCCGCTTTCAAGTCCTCTTGGCAGCCTTCCTTCAGTCTATTTTTGGACGATAGCTGTCATTTATAACTCTGCAGGTTTGTGAATTACAGTGCCCCTGAGCTCCTTTCTTCAACTCGCTTTCTTGTGACCTGGCCGCAACACCGCAGGATGGCTTCAGGCCCTAATCTGGTTCCGGCACGGCACGCTGAGCCTTTGGTTAATTCCTCTTCCTGGTGGGAAATGAGAGTTAAATTTGCCCGTCCAGACACCTCCAGCTATTCTCTCATTGGTTCTCGCTATTCCTGTTCATCTTCCGCAGAAATTGCAAACTGGACCAAACAGGAGGTTAAAGGGACTGACTCTCCAAGTCGGGAGAGTGTTAGTAAAGCGTCTGGAATGTTGCACCCGAGTACCAGGGGAGGAAAACTGAGACATATTTGAACACGTCTCCCGTTCACATAGTTGATCATACTTGGGTTCCACATGCATCTTTTAGCTGAAGGAAGAATACCTTAAACCTGGGTAGTTGAAACCCGTGGAATGGGTACCATGCAATATGACTTCAAAGGGTCTTCATTTGCTCACCGAACCGCTCCAATCCTATCACTGCTGTGTTTATGCCCCTGTACACATGCTTGATTCTCTTTCGGAGACATAGCAATCCATAGGTTTTAAGATACTTACATGTCAGTAACATTCTTCGGTGTTTAATATGCGGTGTTGAGTCCATTTCGTTGAGCAAGGAGTAGCTCTTGTCTATTCCATATTTGGCTTAAGGAACTTTATCTGTGCTCATTTCAATCTCTGGTTTTATGCAGCACCCCAATTCACCTTTCCCCTTAAGCAAGCATAAGTTGGTTTTCTAAATTTGAGACCCTGTTCTGTTCTGTAATTCAGTTCCTGTGTAGCCAAGTTTACATTCTGTGTATTACTGATATCTTATGATGTTTCTTTTTCTGTGTGACTTATTTCAGTTAGAATCATCATACCTGAATCCACTCATTGTGCTGCTAAGGGCCTGATGACACAGATTTCATTGCTGAGTGATATTGCTTTGTAAGTAAATACCACAACTTCTTTCTCCATTTCTCACTTTCTGCGATGTTGAACTTGTACTGTAAATGAGGTTCTTGTAAACAGAGGCATCCCAAACTTTGGGGTGGCTGTGTCTTTTTGATTTTAATTTCCCTAAGCTATAGGACCATAAGTGGAAGTGCCCTAGGCTCTGTTGCTTTGTTTTTTAGATGTTTCAGGAAACACCATACACTTCTCCCGAGTGCCTGTTGGCAATTTACATCCCGCCCATCAGCATAACAAGGCTCCCAGTTCTCCATGGCCTGTCCTGCCTTTCTAGATTTTACACTTTTTTCAGATGGCCCTTTTGACCGGGGGGAAGTGAAACTTCATTGTAGTGCAGATTTCCTTTGCAAGTTTGCTTGGTTGGCCAAAAAGGGCGTATGCCTTTTTTCCTGAATATATTCAGGAAAAAACGCATACGCCCTTTTTGGCCAAGTGCATCATTGTGGACGTTCTGCCTCTTTTCCTATGCTTTCAATGCAATTCCAGTCTACCTCCTGAAATCGGTATCCTGCAATTCTGCCCCGCTTTCAAGTCCTCTTGGAAGCCTTACTTCAGTCTATTTTTGGACGATAGCTCTCATTTATAACTCTGCAGGTTTGTGAATTACAGAGACCCTGAGCTCCTGTCTTCAACTCGCTTTCTTTTGAGCTGGCCGCAACACCGCAGGATGGCTTCAGGCCCTAATCTGGTTCCGGCACGGCACGCTGAGCCTTTGGTTATTTCCTCTTCCTGGTGGGAAATGAGAGTTAAATTTGCCCGTCCAGACACCTCCAGCTAGTCTCTCATTGGTTCTCCCTATTCCTGTTCATCTTCCGCAGAAATTACAAACTGGGCCAAACAGGAGGTTAAAGGCGCTGACTCTCCAAGTTGGGAGAGTGTTAGTAAAGGGTCTGGAATGTTGCACCCGAGTACCAGGGGAGGAAAACTGAGACATATTTGAACACGTCTCCCGTTCACATGGTTGATCATACTGTGGGTTCCACATGCATGTTTTAGCTGAAGGAAGAATACCTTAAACCTGGAGAGTTGAGACCCGTGGAATGGGTACCATGCAATATGACTTCAAAGGGTCTTCATTTGCTCACCGAACCTCTCCAATCCTATCACTGCTGCGTTTATGCCCCTGTACACACGCTTGATTCTCTTTCGGAGACATAGCAATCCATAGGTTTTAAGATACTTACTAGTCAGGTACATTCTTAGGCGTTTAATATGCGGTGTTGAGTCCATTTCGTTGAGCAAGGAGTAGCTCTTGTCTATTCCATATTTGGCTTAAGGAACTTTATCTGTGCTCATTTCAATCTCTGGTTTTATGCAGCACCCCAACTCACCTTCCCCCTTAAGCAAGCGTCAGTTGGTTTTCTAAACTTGAGACACTGTTCTGTTTTGTAATTCAGTTCATGTGTAGCCAAGTTCACATTCTGTGTATTAGTGATACCTTATGATGTTTCTTTTCTGTGTGACTTATTTCAGTTCGAATCATCATACCTGAATCCACTCATTATGCTGTTACTGGCCTGATGACATAGATTTCATTGCTGAGTGATACTGCATTGTACGTAAGTACCACAGGTTCTTTATCCATTTTTCACTTTCTGCGATATTGAACTTGTATCGTAAACGAGGTTCTTGTAAACAGAGCCGTCCCAAACTTTGGGGTGGCTGTGTCTTTTTGATTTTAATTTCCCTAAGCTATAGGACCATAAGTGGAAGTGCCCTAGGCTCTGTTGCTTTGTTTTTTAGATGTTTCAGGAAACACCATAGACTTCTCCAGAGTGGCTGTTGGCAATTTACATCCCGCCCATCAGCATAAGAAGGCTCCCAGTTCTCCATGGCCTGTCGTGCCTTTATGGATTTTACACTTTTATCAGATGGCCCTTTTGACCGGGTGGAAGTGAGACTTCATTGTAGTGCAGATTTCGTTTGCAAGCTTGCTTGGTTGGCCAAAAAGGGCGTATGCGTTTTTTCCTGAATATATTCAGGAAAAAACGCATACGCCCTTTTTGGCCAAGTGCATCATTGTCGAGTTTCTGACTCTCTTCATATGCTTTCAATGCAATTCCAGTCTACCTCCTGAAATCGGTTTCCTGCAATTCTGCCTTGCTTTCAATGCCTCTTCATAGCCTTACCTCAATATATTTTTAAAAATAGTTGGCCTTTATAACTCTGCAGGTTTTTGAATTGCAGTGGCCCTTAGCTCCATTTTTTAGCTCTTATTTTTGTGGTCTTGCCCCATAACCACAGGATTCCTTGAAGCCCTATTTTTCTTCTGGGGCACCTTGCTGTGCCTTTGGTTAATTCTTCTTACTGATGTGATATTAGAGTGACATGTGCCCATTGAAACCGCTACAGCTAGTTTCTCACTGGTTCCCCCTATTCCCATTCATCCTCTGCACTAACTGCAGACTGTGCGATACCAGAACTTAAAGGCATTGACTCCATGTGGGGATGTTGTTAGTAAAGCGGCTGGAATGTCGATCCGGAGCCCCAGGAGAGGAAAAATGAGGTGCGTTTTAGAAACCTTTCCCGATCATATGGTATACCAGTCGCTGGGTTTCCCAAGCATGGTTTAGCTGTAGGAAGATTCCCTTCAACCTGGAGTGTTGGGACCCTTGGACTGAGTAGCATGAAGTATTGCATTAAACTTTCGGCAGTTGCTCACCAAAGCTCACCAATCCTGTCAGCCCCAAGTGTCCAGCCTTATGTCTTATCCAGCTGTGGGTTTATATGTGGTCAATCTAGGTTGCATCACAGCCCCTGAGCGAATTTTGTAAGAATTTTTCTCTCTTTCATTGTTTCAGCGTTTTGTTTTTAAAATTTATTTCTATAATGGGGTTTAGCTCCTTTTCACTGCTGTGTTTGTGCCGCTCTGCACACACTTGATTCCCTTATGGAGATATATCAATACATGGGTTTTAAGATTCTTATTCCTCAGATATATTTCTCTGCGGTGTATAGGGTGTGTTGAGGCCAGTTCATTGAGCAAGGTGTAGATCTTGTCTAATACCTATTTGGTTTATTGAACGGTATCTGTGCTAATTTCAAACTCTGGTTTTATGCATCACCCCACCTCTCCTTTCCCCTTAAGCTGACATAAGTGTGTTTTCTAAATGTGAGACACTGTTCTGTTCTGTAATTCATTTCTTGTGCAGCCATATTTACCCTCCCTCTATAAGTGATATCTTATGATATGTTTCTTTTTCTGTTTGACTTATTTCAAGTAGTATTATCGGACCTAAATCCACTCTTTATCCTTCTACTAGCCTTATTACATTGATTTCATGGTGAAGAGATATTCCATTGTACATAAGTACCACATCTTCTTTATCCATTGTTCTCTTTCCTGGGATATTTAAGGTGTACTGAAGTTGAGGTTCTTGTAAACAGAGTAGCCCTAAACTGTGGTGTGCTTGTGTCTTGTTGATTTTTAGACTTCCCTAGATATACTCCCATGATTGGAAGTGTCCTATGCTCTGTAGCTCTGTTTTTTAGATGATTTAGGAACCACCATACACTTCTCCAGAGTGGCTCTCGGCAGTTCACACACTGCCCATCAGCGTATAAAGGCTCCCTGTTCTCCATGGCCTGTCCTGCATTTCTGGTTTTTACAATTTTTTAGGATGGCCCTTTTGACCGGTGGGAAGTGAGACTTCTTTGTTGTGCACATTTGCATTGCTTGCTTGCTTCGTTGCCCATAAAGTGCGTATGCGTTTTTTCCTGGATATAATCAGGAAAAAACGCATACGCCCTTTTGGGCCAACTGCATCATTGTCGAAATTCTGCCGCTTTTCATGTGCGTTAAAGACGAGTCTAATCTATCTCTTGAAATCTGTTTCTTGCAATTCTATCTTGCATTCAGATCCTCTTCTTTGTCTTACCTCAACATATTTTTGGACGTTAGTTTTCATTTATAACTCTGCAGGTTTGTGAATTGCAGTGACCCTGAGCTCCATTTTTTAAGTTGCTCTTTTGTGAGCTGGCCTCAAACCCGCAGGATTGCTTCAGGCCCTATTTTGGCTCCGGCGAGGCAGGCTGAGCCTTTCTTTAATTCTTATTCTTAATGGGAAATTAGAGTGATATGTGCCCGTCCAAACCCCTACAACTCTTCTCTCATTGGTTCCCCCTCTTCCCGTTCATCCTCCTCACAATTTGCAAAATGTGTGAAACAGAAGTTTAAATGTGCTGATTCTCCAAGTGGGGAGATTCTAAGTAGCGTGGCTGGAATGGTGAACAGGAGCACCAGGAGAGGATAAATGAGGTGCATTTTAGACACATCTCCCGATCACATGGTGTACAGTCCTCTGGGTTTTCCATGCATGTTTTAGCTGTAGGAAGATCCCTTGAACCTGCAGATTTGGGACCCATTGAATGGGTACCAGGTAGTATTACTTTAAAGGGTGTGCATTTCCTCACCCAACCTCACATTTCTCTTAGCGCAAACAGTTTCCAGCCTTATGTCTCATCCTGCTGTGGGTCTAGATGTGTTCAATCCATGTTGCATCACCGTCCCTGAGGAAAAGTTGTAAGAGGTTTTCTCTGTCTCTCTGTCGTTTATTTTTTTCAATTTATTACTATATTGGTTACAGCTGATTTTCAAAGCTCTGTTTCTTGCTGCTGTACATCCACTTGATTCGCGTACAGAGAGACATCAATAAATTCTTTTTCAGATTCTTACCAGTCGTATATATTCTTTTCCGGTGACTTGAGTGTGCTGAGTGCAGTTCTTTTAGCTACCGTGTAGGCCTTGTTGATTATCAGTTTGGTATTTGGAATGGTATCTTTGCTAATTTCAACCTCCTGGATGATGCCTCACCCCTCCCCACCTTTCCCGTTTAGCAGCCTTATGCGTGTTTTCTACATATTTGACTATGTTTTTGTTTTGTAATTTATTTCATGTGTAGCCATTTTGGATTCCACCTTTAAGCGATATCTTATGATATGTGTCTTTTTCTTTTTGAATTCTGTCACTTAGAATGATCATACGTAACTCCTCCGGAGTTGTTACAACTGGCCATATTTCATTGATTTCCAGGCTGAATAATATTCCACTCTACCTAAGTACCACATCTCTATCCATTTTTCCCCTCCAGAGACATTTAAGTTATATCCTAGTCAAGGATCTTTTAAACAGAGAGGGGGTAAACATTGGGGTGCCTGTGTCCTCTCGATTTTTGTTTTTCCCAAGATATACGCCCATGAGTGCAAGTGCCCTATGCTCTGTAGCTCATTTTTTAGATGCTTTAGTAAACACAATACACTTCTCCAGAATGGCCGTTGGCAATATACATTTCCACTATAAGTCTCACAGGGCTCCCTCTTCTCGTTGCCCTGTCCTGCATTTCTGTTGTTTACGCTTTATGAGGATGGCTCTTCTGACTGATGCGAAGTGATATCTTTTGTAGTATTGACTTCCAGTGCCCACCTGTTTGGTTGGCTAAAAAAGTGTATGCCCTTTTCTTGAATATATACAGAAAAGAACGCATACACCCTTTTTGGCCAACTGCAATGTTGGCAATGTTCAGCTCCTTTTCTTGTGCTTAATGGCGAGTCCTTTCTACCTCCTCAAATCCCTTTCCTGCCATTCTCCCTTGCTTACAAGTCCTTTTCTCTGACTTTCCTCAAGACATTTTTCAGTGATGGATATTTTCAACTCTGCAGTTTTGTGAATTTTACTGCCCCTGAGTTCCATTGTTCAACTCGTGTTTATGGGAACTGGCCACAAAGCAGCGGGATTTCCTCAAGCCCTATACTGTTTCCATGGGCAACCCTAGCCTTTGGTCAATTCGTCTTCCTGATTGGAAATTAGAGTGACATGTGCCTGTCTGAACACCTAGGACTTGTCTCTCATTGTTCCTCATCCTTCCGCTTCATCCTCTGGACAAATTCCAAACTGTACGCAACAGGATGTTGACAGTGCTGACATCTCCAAGTGGGGAGACTGTTAGTAAAGACGCTGGAGGGGTGAACCCGAGCACCAGGAGATGAGGAGATGAGATGCCTTTTCCAAACTCTTCCCGATCAGACGGTATACCATCCTCTGGGTGTGACAGACATGTTTTAGCAGTAGGAAGAGTCCCATTCATGTAAGGAGAACACCAGGGCTTTTTCAAAATCAGTGTCTCCCCGAAACCCAAACTGGGGAAGTTTTTAAGCTACGGCTACACATATGTTCATTAAGGGCCTTGGGAAGTAGGCAGAGTCCAAACTTTAGATGATTGAAGTCTTCAGGGTCAGAAGCACTCACCACCAGCTTCCCTTAGGCTACACTTTAACTGTCATTGATAGATGATGTCAATAAAAATATCTATTCTTTTTCAGATTATTTCCCCTTATAGGTTATTGCAAAATGTTGAGTGTAGTTCCCTGTGCTATACAGTAGTTCCTTGTTGATGATCTATTTTATACATAGCAGTGTGTATGTGTTCATTCCAAACTGTTAATTTATCCCTCCTCCCACCTTTCCCCTTTGGTAATAATAAATTATAAGATTTTATACTTCTCAGAAATGGGGGAGCTGAAAGAGAGGTATCATTTTCAATGGAAAAGCATTTAAAACAAGATTGAAGGTTTAACCAAGATTATTAGCTGTACATCCTTGGAAAGAAATCACTTCGTTTCTCTAATATTGACCTGACAAATAAGACAAACCTTTTCACTGAACTTGCTTATAAAAAGTGATGGAAATATCAAATGGAAGTGTTAAAAACATCTTATTTTACCCGAGCCTTATACACTGTTCTATGTTAACTACAGTTTGGCTCACACATCTGTTCATTGAGGTTACAATAGTCTCAATTTCTGTTACTGATCCTCCAGAGTGGACCCCAACAAGTGTCCCCCTGCCCAGTGTCATTGGGGCCAACAGATCGAGACTGAGTTTGGTTCACAAGCAAAGGAAACTTTATATTTTGATCAGAGAATGGAGAGGTGAGAGCATGCACTACCCCGTGGGCTGTGGGCTGGGCTGCTGTGTAGAGATCCTGTCAGAGTCAGTGGGAGGGAGGGAGGCGGCGGAGCTCTCGAGGGCCGGGTTGGCTGTAGCTCAGGCTCTATATCGTGGAGTCTGCACTGGGCCCCAGGAGCTGAGGTGTCGACCCAGCCATTCTGCACTAGGAAATCTGGTCTGAAGTGCCAGGTGTGGAACCTCTGCATGCGGGACCCTAGGAGCACGTGAAATTAGACAAAGCACAAAGGATAAAAAAGGTTAGACTTGACTTTATTGCCCAGATTCTATTTTTATCTCCCAGGGATTTTTAATGGGCTTTGCTGGGGACAAACCCCTCCTCTGCCTTTTGTCCCGTTCCTCATTCTTGGAGTGCTGAGGGTGCAGACCCTTCTTCTGTAACTGCTGAGTGCTGAGTTGGGAGCCCTCATACCCTGGGGCGAGGGTCAGAGCTTCTCCCCAGCAGCCTCCCGGTGACGTTGATTGTCCCCAGGACCCCTGCCTCCCTGCTCGTCCACCTGAGCACCAGCATTGGAAGTGTTATAGATTCTAATGACCTTTAAGGGTCCAGGAAAGAGATGTGCAGAGACGCTGTGGGGGCCGGTTTCACCCCGCCCCACATTTGTTCGGCCACCTTAGGCTGACCGTCTCTGCCAGCCTAGATGCTCTGACCAGTAGTCTGCGCTTTCTTCAGTTAGGCCCCTGAATTAACGTACAAACAGCACCAGGTGTCAGAGCCCTGCCCGCTCAACTCCCAGACAGTCCAGGGTCAGTGGTGACCAAGGACCATGATGGCTACTGAGTCAACAGCCTTTTGAAGTAAACAGGAGTCCAGCCGGTCTTATTGGCCACCATCATCACGGTGTCTGTAGGCTTTTCTATGGTGACAGTGTGGTATACTGTTCCCCCGCCAAGATTATTAGCTCCCCTCTGGGTGCAGTAAGTCCTGCAAGCAGTAGTCTACTCTTTTGGGACACACTCTTGTTGTTTTATGAGAGAAACTCCAGGTCAAGTGATGTTCACACGAGTCGTCATGGTGCCCTGTTGCCCCCGGTTATCTCTCTGGATGTTGGAGTTGGAGGGCCTCCTCACTCGAGGTCGGTGTGCCCACGGAGCGAACCCTGCAACTTCAGGGCATGGTTGGTGGTTAGGATCACCACGTGGGGTCCTTTTCCCTTAGGAGGGAGGTGGCCTTTTGGGCTGCTGATTTCCAGGTTTTTAGATACCACCAGTATCTTGGCCAGATGTGGCAGTGGGCCAAGCCCCTTAGTGACCGTAGTTTATCCTACCTGGATGGCATTCTTGCATTGTTCCATTTCAAGTGGTCCCAGTTTTTGCACTAATTCTCCAATGGCGATTCACCTTTCACCGGGAATGTAAAGGTCAAAGGGTTTAGCTAAATTAGGGAGTTCCAGGGCAAGGGTCTGAATTGACTGCTCTTTCCATTCTTGAAAGGCCACTTCTGGATTCTATTCAAAAGGATCATCATCTTTTCCTTTCAGTGTTTCATATAGAGGCCCAGCTAGTAGACTGTAGTTAGGGATCCAGAAGCAGCAAACCCTGGCCTCCCCAGGAACCCCTAAGCTGTCTTCTAGTTTTAGAAAGGGGTAAGGCTGAAAATGGTTTCTTCCCTTTCCTGGGATGGGCTTCTCTGACCTTCTGTGAGAATGAAGCCCAGGCAGGTCACCGCAGTCTGTGATATTTGAGCTTTTTCTTGGACAACTTCTATCCTTTATTGGCTTGGTAGTTCAGAGGCCTCCTTAGTAGGGCTGGTGATCAGAATGTCGTCTGCATATTGAAGGAGGGTTTCCTTTTCCAGAGGTAGAACTTTTAGGTCTTTAGCTAAGCTTTCCCCAAAGATGGTGTGGGAATTTTTGCACCCTTGGGGCCAGACGGCCCGGAAGTATTGTTTTAGTTGTATGTGGAGTCCTGCCACTCACAAGCCAAAATTTCTTGTGACTCTGGGACTAATGGAATACAAAAGAAGGCATCATTGAAGACTAATACAGAATACCATGTCCTGGTGGTTGGTAGAATGACCAGCAGGGTGTAGGAATTAGGAGCAACTGGAGGTATATCCTCGGTGGCTTCACTGACTGTCCTGACATCCTTTACCAGGTCCCCAGCAGCCCATGGGGCTCTCGTGGTCAGACCAATCCCAGAATATGGAGCTCACCTGGGCAGGTACCCCACCCCCACCCCAGCCCATGGGGCTCTCATGGTCAGGCCCCTCCCAGGATACAGAGCTACCCTTGCAGGTACCGTGGCAGGGCTGGGCACACAGGAACCATGCACATAGCCCTCATTGCAGAGCACCCCCAGCTCACCTGTCGCTCAGAGCTGACACAGAGCACCTCAGAGCAGGACTTGAACTAACAAACAGCAGCTGCGACAGGTCTGTGACCCTGGGCATCACTCCGTGAGGCCTCCCTCCACCTGGTCTTCCAGAGACTTCCAGTGCACCCGGGGCACCAGGCCTCTGTCTCCAACCACCACCCACCCCTCCTCTGCCTGACTCCTGGGTTCCTCTCATTAGGAGAGGGTTTTCTTGAAGTTGTCTCCCACTCATGGGCCAGATAAAATGATTAGAAAACAAGCCAAAGCTGCAGCCCCTTGTCTATCCTGACTCTCAGGAGCCCACACCTGTTCCTTGGACCTGGCCGGTTCAGCAAGTTCCATTTTCTACAACTGTGAGCCCCTGAGGGGTGATGATTGGCTGACCTGGGCAGCCTTACCGTGCCGGCCAGCCCTCCCCAGGTGTGCCTGGGTTGAGATCAATATAAATACCACTCCAGGCAGCAAGAGCCCCTGCAGCCGTGCCTGACGCCATTTTCTCTGCCCTGTCAGCAGTCTCGGGGCTGGGCTGGTGGGAGGGAGTGAGAGGCCACGGCTTTGTGGGTGGCCCAGTGTGAGTGGGGCTCTGCTGGACTTTCTGCAGCAGTTGCCAGGCTGCCACCTGCTAAAGAAGAGGATGTGTCACCCATACCTGCTGCTGGAATTTCTCCCTGGGCAGAGGTGAGGAAGGAAAAAAGCAGTGGGGGCAGGGACAGGACGGGTATCTCAGGCAGGGAAATGGAAATCTTCCAGAAGAGCACCCAGGGCCAGGACCATCCTGGCTGGCCTGCAGGCACCAAGTCGGCCGGCATGCTGTCACTCGTGTGGCTCTATGGCCCTTCCTCTAGGCTTTCAAGTCCTTGTATATATTCAGGTGTTTTACCTGGGACGGGTGGGAATAGTTCAGCAGCAACTGGCCTGGGGCTCAGCTCACGTTTACTCACAGATGCCTCGGCACGGTGCCCCAGCTTTGCAATGAGGACGCTTGTTGCGTGGGGGCTGCTGGCTGAATGGGAGACGATTCCCCACCACTGACCAACTTCAGAATTGTTTACAACTGGAGCAAGTGCCCTGATACGGTTTTCCTCTGTGTAACTGGTGGGTTCTGTGTTTTTTTTCTCTTTTTCGTTTTTGGTTCAAGGTAGATTTTATTCCTCTTTTTTGTATTTACAGATATAAGCATGGAAATAATTTATTCATATAAATACATGTATGTGCAGGGAATAATTGTTTTTTCTGTTTTATTTTTTAAATTTTACTTCTTTTTAATTTTGAATTTTATTTTATATTTTTATACAGCAGGTTCTTATTGGTTATCTATTTTATACATATAAATGTATACATGCCAATCCCAGTCTCTCAACTCCTCCCACCACCACCCCCCCAACAGCTTTCCCCCCTTGTTGTCCATACGTTTGTTGTCTACATCTGTTGCTCTCTTTATGCCTTGCAAAATGGTTAATCTGTACAGTTTTTCTAGGTTCCACATATATGCATGAATATACAAGATTTGTTTTTCTCTTTCTGACTTACTTCACTCTGTATGACAGTCTCTAGATCCATCGACGTCTCTACAAATGACCCAATTTCATTCCTTTTCATGGCTTAGTAATATTCCATTTTATATATGTACCACAGCTTTATGCATTCGTCTGTCTGTGGGCATTTAGGTTGCTTCCATTACCTCGATATTGTAAATAGTGATGCAATGAACATTGCGGTGAATGACTCTTTTTGATTTATGGTTTTGTCTGGGTATATGTCCAGTACTGGGATTGCTGTATCATATGGTAATTCTATTGTTAGTTTCTTAAGAAGTTCCATATTGTTCTCCATAATGACTGTATCAATTTATATTCCCAACAATAGTGGAAGAGGGTTCCTTTTCTCCACACCCTTTCCAGCATTTTTTGTTTGTAGATTTTCAATGATGCCTATTCTACCAGGTGTGAGGTGATACCTCATTGTTGAATCCATTTCGTTGAGCAAGGGGTAGCTCTTGTCTATTACATATTTGGCTTATGGAACGGTATCTGTGCTAATTTCAAACTCTGCTTTTATGCAGCACCCCAACTCACCTTCCCCCTTAAGCAGGCATAAGTTGGTTTTCTAAACTTGAGACCCTGTTCTGTTTTGTAATTCAGTTCATGTGTAGCCAAGTTCACATTCCGTGTATTAGTGATACCTTATGATGTTTCTTTTTCTGTGTGACTTATTTCACTTAGAATCATCGTGCCTCAATCCACTCATTATGCTGGTACGGGCCTGGTGACATAGATTTCATTGCTGAGTGGTATTCTGTTGTACAGAAGTACTGCAACTTCTTTATCCATTATTTGCTCTCTGGGATATTTAACTTGTGCCGTAGAAGAGATTCCTGTAAAAAGAGCCGTCCCAAATTTTGGGGTTGCTGTGTCTTTTTGATATTAATTTCCCTAAGCTATAGGACCATAAGTGGAAGTGCCCTAGGCTCTGTTGCCTTGTTTTTTAGATGTTTCAGGAAACACCATACACTTCTCCCGAGTGTCTGTTGGCAATTTACATCCCGCCCATCAGCATAACAAGGCTCCCAGTTCTCCATGGCCTGTCCTGCCTTTCTGGATTTTACACTTTATTCTGATGGCCCTTTTGACCTGGGGGCAGTGAGACTTCATTGTAGTGCAGATTTCCTTTGCAAGCTTGCTTGGTTGGCCAAAAAGGGCGTATGCGTTTTTTCCTGAATATATTCAGGAAAAAACGCATACGCCCTTTTGGCAAAGTGCATCATTGTGGACGTTCTGCCTCTTTTCCTACGCTTTCAATGCAATTCCAGTCTACCTCCTGAAATCAGTATCCTGCAATTCTGCCCCGCTTTCAAGTCCTCTTGGCAGCCTTACTTCAGTCTATTTTTGGACGATAGCTGTCATTTATAACTCTGCAGGTTTGTGAATTACAGAGCCCCTGAGCTCCTTTCTTCAACTCGCTTTCTTGTGAGCTGGCCGCAACACCGCAGGATGGCTTTAGGCCCTAATCTGGTTCCGGCACGGCACGCTGAGCCTTTGGTTAATTCCTCTTCCTAGTGGGAAATGAGAGTTAAATTTGCCCGTCCAGACACCTCCAGCTAGTCTCTCATTGGTTCTCCCTATTCCTGTTCATCTTCCGCAGAAATTGCAAACTGGGCCAAACAGGAGGTTAAAGGCACTGACTGTCCAAGTCGGGAGAGTGTTAGTAAAGCGTCTGGAATGTTGCACCCGAGTACCAGGGTATGAAAACTGAGACATATTTGAACACGTCTCCCGATCACATGGTTGATCATACTCTGGGTTCCACATGCATGTTTTAGCTGAAGGAAGAATACCTTAAACCTGGGTAGTTGAAACCCGTGGAATGGGTACCATGCAATATGACTTCAAAGGGTCTTCATTTGCTCACCGAACCTCTCCAATCCTATCACTGCTGCGTTTATGCCCCTGTACACATGCTTGATTCTCTTTCGGAGACATAGCAATCCATAGGTTTTAAGATACTTACTAGTCAGGTACATTCTTAGGCGTTTAATATGCGGTGTTGAGTCCATTTCGTTGAGCAAGGAGTAGCTCTTGTCTATTCCATATTTGGCCTAAGGAACTTTATCTGTGCTCATTTCAATCTCTGGTTTTATGCAGCACCCCAACTCACCTTTACCCTTAAGCAAGCATAAGTTGGTTTTCTAAATTTGAGACCCTGTTCTGTTCTGTAATTCAGTTCCTGTGTAGCCAAGTTTACATTCCGTGTATTAGTGACATCTTTTGATGTTTCTTTTTCTGTGTGACTTATTTCAGTTAGAATCATCGTACCTGAATCCACTCATTATGCTGCTACGGGCCTGATGACATAGATTTTTTTGCTGAGTGATATTGCATTGTACGTAAGTACCACAAGTTCTTTATCCATTTTTCACTTTCTGTGATATTGAACTTGTACGGTAAATGAGCTTCTTGTAAACAGAGGCGTCCCAAACTTTGGGGTGGCTGTGTCTTTTTGATTTTAATTTCCCTAAGCTATAGGACCATAAGTGGAAGTGCCCTAGGCTCTGTTGCTTTGTTTTTTAGATGTTTCAGGAAACACCATACACTTCTCCCGAGTGGCTGTTGGCAATTTACATCCCGCCCATCAGCATAACAAGGCTCCCAGTTCTCCATGGCCTGTCCTGCCTTTCTGGATTTTACACTTTTTTCAGATGGCCCTTTTGACCGGGGGGAAGTGAGACTTCATTGTAGTGCAGATTTCCTTTGCAAGCTTGCTTGGTTGGCCAAAAAGGGCGTATGCGCTTTTTCCTGAATATATTCAGGAAAAAACGCATACGCCCTTTTTGGCCAAGTGCATCATTGTGGACGTTCTGCCTCTTTTCCTATGCTTTCAATGCAATTCCAGTCTACCTCCTGAAATCGGTTTCCTGCAATTCTGCCCCGCTTTCAAGTCCTCTTGGCAGCCTTACTTCAGTGTATTTTTGGATGATAGCTGTCATTTATAACTCTGCAGGTTTGTGAATTACAGTGCCCCTGAGCTCCTTTCTTCAACTCGCTTTCTTGTGACCTGGCCGCAACACCGCAGGATGGCTTCAGGCCCTAATCTGGTTCCGGCATGGCACACTGAGCCTTTGGTTAATTCCTCATCCTGGTGGGAAATTAGAGTTAAATTTGTCAATCCAGACACCTCCCGCTTGTCTCTCATTGGTTCTCCCTATTCCTGTACATCTTCCGCAGAAATTGCAAACTGGGCCAAACAGGAGGTTAAAGGCACTGACTCTCCAAGTGGGGAGAGTGTTAGTAAAGTGTCTGGAATGTTGCACCGAAGTACCAGGGGACGAAAACTGAGACATATTTGAACATGTCTCCCGATCACATGGTTGATCATACTCTGGGTTCCACATGCATGTTTTAGCTGAAGAAAGAATACCTTAAACCTGGAGAGTTGAGACCCGTGGAATGGGTACCATGCAATA
>NW_027193218.1:0-20190 GCF_949987515.2 Delphinus delphis | reverse complement strand
GGTGTTGCGGCCAGGTCACAAGAAAGCGAGTTGAAGAAAGGAGCTCAGGGGCACTGTAATTCACAAACCTGCAGAGTTATAAATGACAGCTATCGTCCAAAAATAGACTGAAGTAAGGCTGCCAAGAGGACTTGAAAGCGGGGCAGAATTGCAGGAAACCGATTTCAGGAGGTAGACTGGAATTGCATTGAAAGCATAGGAAAAGAGGCAGAACGTCCACAATGATGCACTTGGCCAAAAAGGGCGTATGCGTTTTTTCCTGAATATATTCAGGAAAAAACGCATACGCACTTTTTGGCCAACCAAGCAAGCTTGCAAAGGAAATCTGCACTACAGTGAAGTCTCACTTCCCCCCGGTCAAAAGGGCCATCTGAAAAAAGTGTAAAATCCAGAAAGGCAGGACAGGCCATGGAGAACTGGGAGCCTTGTTATGCTGACGGGCGGGATGTAAATTGCCAACAGACACTCGGGAGAAGTGTATGGTGTTTCCTGAAACATCTAAAAAACAAAGCAACAGAACCTAGGGCACTTCCACTTATGGTCCTATAGCTTAGGGAAATTAAAATCAAAAAGACACAGCCACCCCAAAGTTTGGAACGGCTCTGTTTACAAGAACCTCGTTTACAGTACAAGTTCAACATCGCAGAAAGTGAAAAATGGATAAAGAAGTTGTGGTATTTACTTACAAAGCAATATCACTCAGCAATGAAATCTGTGTCATCAGGCCCTTAGCAGCACAATGAGTGGATTCAGGTATGATGATTCTAACTGAAGTAAGTCACACAGAAAAAGAAACATCATAAGATATCAGTAATACACGGAATGTAAACTTGGCTACACAGGAACTGAATTACAGAACAGAACAGGGTCTCAAATTTAGAAAACCAACTTATGCTTGCTTAAGGGTAAAGGTGAGTTGGGGTGCTGCATAAAACCAGAGATTGAAATGAGCACAGATAAAGTTCCTTAAGTCAAATATGGAATAGACAAGAGCTACTCCTTGCTCAACGAAATGGACTCAACACCGCATATTAAACGCCTAAGAATGTACCTGACTAGTAATTATCGTAAAACCTATGGATTGCTATGTCTCCGAAAGAGAATCAAGCATGTGTACAGGGGCATAAACGCAGCAGTGATAGGATTGGAGAGGTTCGGTGAGCAAATGAAGACCCTTTGAAGTCATATTGCATGGTACCCATTACACGGGTTTCAACTACCCAGGTTTAAAGTATTCTTCCTTCAGCTAAAACATGCATGTGGAACCTAGAGTATGATCAACCATGTGATCGGGAGACGTGTTCAAATATGTCTCAGTTTTCCTCCCCTGGTACTCGGGTGCAACATTCCAGACGCTTTACTAACACTCTCCCCACTTGGAGAGTCAGTCCCTTTAACCTCCTGTTTGGCCCAGTTTGCAATTTCTGCGGAAGATGAACAGGAATAGCGAGAACCAATGAGACGCTAGCTGGAGGTGTCTGGACGGGCAAATTTAACTCTCATTTCCCACCAGGAAGAGGAATTAACCAAAGGCTCAGCATGCCGGGCCGGAACCAGATTAGGGCCTGAAGCCATCCTGCGGTGTTGCGGCCAGGTCACAAGAAAGCGAGTTGAAGAAAGGAGCTCAGGGGCACTGTAATTCACAAACCTGCAGAGTTATAAATGACAGCTATCGTCCAAAAATAGACTGAAGTAAGGCTGCCAAGAGGACTTGAAAGCGGGGCAGAATTGCAGGAAACCGATTTCAGGAGGTAGACTGGAATTGCATTGAAAGCATAGGAAAAGAGGCAGAACGTCCACAATGATGCACTTGGCCAAAAAGGGCGTATGCGTTTTTTCCTGAATATATTCAGGAAAAAACGCATACGCCCTTTTTGGCCAACCAAGCAAGCTTGCAAAGGAAATCTGCACTACAATGAAGTCTCACTTCCCCCCGGTCAAAAGGGCCATCTGAAAAAAGTGTAAAATCCAGAAAGGCAGGACAGGCCATGGAGAACTGGGAGCCTTGTTATGCTGATGGGCGGGATGTAAATTGCCAACAGACACTTGGGAGAAGTGTATGGTGTTTCCTGAAACATCTAAAAAACAAAGCAACAGAGCCTAGGGCACTTCCACTTATGGTCCTATAGCTTAGGGAAATTAAAATCAAAAAGACACAGCCACCCCAAAGTTTGGAATGGCTCTGTTTACAAGAACCTCGTTTACAGTACAAGTTCAACATCGCAGAAAGTGAAAAATGGATAAAGAAGTTGTGGTATTCACTTACAAAGCAATATCACTCAGCAATGAAATCTGTGTCATCAGGCCCTTAGCAGCACAATGAGTGGATTCAGGTATGATGATTCTAACTGAAGTAAGTCACACAGAAAAAGAAACATCATAAGATATCAGTAATACACGGAATGTAAACTTGGCTACACAGGAACTGAATTACAGAACAGAACAGGGTCTCAAATTTAGAAAACCAACTTATGCTTGCTTAAGGGTAAAGGTGAGTTGGGGTGCTGCATAAAACCAGAGATTGAAATGAGCACAGATAAAGTTCCTTAAGTCAAATATGGAATAGACAAGAGCTACTCCTTGCTCAACGAAATGGACTCAACACCGCATATTAAACGCCTAAGAATGTACCTGACTAGTAAGTATCGGAAAACCTATGGATTGCTATGTCTCCGAAAGAGAATCAAGCATGTGTACAGGGGCATAAACGCAGCAGTGATAGGATTGGAGAGGTTCGGTGAGCAAATGAAGACCCTTTGAAGTCATATTGCATGGTACCCATTACACGGGTCTCAACTCTCCAGGTTTAAGGTATTCTTCCTTCAGCTAAAACATGCATGTGGAACCCAAGTATGATCAACCATGTGAACGGGAGACGTGTTCAAATATGTCTCAGTTTTCCTCCCCTGGTACTCGGGTGCAACATTCCAGACGCTTTACTAACACTCTCCCCACTTGGAGAGTCAGTGCCTTTAACCTCCTGTTTGTCCCAGTTTGCAATTTCTGCGGAAGATGAACAGGAATAGCGAGAACCAATGAGAGGCTAGCTGGAGGTGTCTGGACGGGCAAATTTAACTCTCATTTCCCACCAGGAAGAGGAAATAACCAAAGGCTCAGCGTGCCGTACCGGAACCAGATTAGGGCCTGAAGCCATCCTGCGGTGTTGCGGCCAGGTCACAAGAAAGCGAGTTGAAGAAAGGAGCTCAGGGGCACTGTAATTCACAAACCTGCAGAGTTATAAATGACAGCTATCGTCCAAAAATAGACTGAAGTAAGGCTGCCAAGAGGACTTGAAAGCGGGGCAGAATTGCAGGAAACCGATTTCAGGAGGTAGACTGGAATTGCATTGAAAGCATAGGAAAAGAGGCAGAACGTCCACAATGATGCACTTGGCCAGAAAGGGCGTATGCGTTTTTTCCTGAATATATTCAGGAAAAAACGCATACGCACTTTTTGGCCAACCAAGCAAGCTTGCAAAGGAAATCTGCACTACAATGAAGTCTCACTTCCCCCCGGCCAAAAGGGCCATCTGAAAAAAGTGTAAAATCCAGAAAGGCAACAGGCCATGGAGAACTGGGAGCCTTCTTATGCTGATGGGCGGGATGTAAATTGCCAACAGACACTTGGGAGAAATGTATGGTGTTTCCTGAAACATCTAAAAAACAAAGCAACAGAACCTAGGGCACTTCCACTTATGGTCCTATAGCTTAGGGAAATTAAAATCAAAAAGACACAGCCACCCCAAAGTTTGGGACGCCTCTGTTTACAAGAACCTCGTTTACAGTACAAGTTCAACATCGCAGAAAGTGAAAAATGGATAAAGAAGTTGTGGTATTTACTTACAAAGCAATATCACTCAACAATGAAATCTATGTCATCAGGCCCTTAAGAGCACAATGAGTGGATTCAGGTATGATGATTCTAACTGAAGTAAGTCACACAGAAAAAGAAACATCATAAGATATCAGTAATACACGGAATGGAAACTTGGCTACACAGGAACAGAATTACAGAACAGAACAGGGTCTCAAATTTAGAAAACCAACTTATGCTTGCTTAAGGGTAAAGGTGAGTTGGGGTGCTGCATAAAACCAGAGATTGAAATGAGCACAGATAAAGTTCCTTAAGCCAAATATGGAATAGACAAGAGCTACTCCTTGCTCAACGAAATGGACTCAACACCCCATATTAAACGCCTAAGAATGTACCTGACTAGTAAGTATCTTAAAACCTATGGATTGCTATGTCTCCAAAAGAGAATCAAGCGTCTGTACAGGGGAATAAACGCAGCAGTGATAGGATTGGAGAGGTTCGGTGAGCAAATGAAGACCCTTTGAAGTCATATTGCATGGTACCCATTCCACGGGTCTCAACTCTCCAGGTTTAAGGTATTCTTCCTTCACCTAAAACATGCATGTGGAACCCAAGTATGATCAACCATGTGAACGGGAGACGTGTTCAAATATGTCTCAGTTTTCATCCCCTGGTACTCAGGTGCAACATTCCAGACGCTTTACTAACACTCTCCCGACTTGGAGAGTCAGTCCCTTTAACCTCCTGTTTGGCCCAGTTTGCAATTTCTGCGGAAGATGAACAGGAATAGTGAGAACCAATGAGAGACTAGCTGGAGGTGTCTGAACGGGCAAATTTAACTCTCATTTCCCACCAGGAAGAGGAATTAACCAAAGGCTCAGCATGCCGGGCTGTAACGAGATTAGGGCCTGAAGTCATCCTGCGGTGTTGCGGCCAGGTCACAAGAAAGCGAGTTGAAGAAAGGAGCTCAGGGGCACTGTAATTCACAAACCTGCAGAGTTATAAATGACAGCTATCGTCCAAAAATAGACTGAAGTAAGGCTGCCAAGAGGACTTGAAAGCGGGGCAGAATAGCAGGAAACCGATTTCAGGAGGTAGACTGGAATTGCATTGAAAGCATAGGAAAAGAGGCAGAACGTCCACAATGATGCACTTGGCCAAAAAGGGCGTATGCGTTTTTTCCTGAATATATTCAGGAAAAAACGCATACGCCCTTTTTGGCCAACCAAGCAAGCTTGCAAAGGAAATCTGCACTACAATGAAGTCTAACTTCCCCCCGGTCAAAAGGGCCATCTGAAAAAAGTGTAAAATCCAGAAAGGCAGGACAGGCCATGGAGAACTGGGAGCCTTGTTATGCTGATGGGCGGGATGTAAATTGCCAACAGACACTCGGGAGAAGTGTATGGTGTTCCCTGAAACATCTAAAAAACAAAGCAACAGAGCCTAGGGCACTTCCACTTATGGTCCTATAGCTTAGGGAAATTAAAATCAAAAAGACACAGCCACCCCAAAGTTTGGAACGGCTCTGTTTACAAGAACCTCGTTTACAGTACAAGTTCAACATCGCAGAAAGTGAAAAATGGATAAAGAACTTGTGGTATTCACTTACAAAACAATATCACTCAGCAATGAAATCTATGTCATCAGGCCCTTAGCAGCACAATGAGTGGATTCAGGTATGATGATTCTAACTGAAATAAGTCACACAGAAAAAGAAACATCATAAGATATCAGTAATACACAGAATGTAAACTTGGCTACACAGGAACTGAATTACAGAACAGAACAGGGTCTCAAATTTAGAAAAACAACTTATGCTTGCTTAAGGGTAAAGGTGAGTTGGGGTGCTGCATAAAACCAGAGATTGAAATGAGCACAGATAAAGTTCCTTAAGCCAAATATGGAATAGACAAGAGCTACTCCTTGCTCAACGAAATGGACTCAACACCGCATATTAAACGCCTAAGAATGTACCTGACTTGTAAGTATCTTAAAACCTAAGAATTGCTATGTCTCCGAAAGAGAATCAAGCATGTGTACAGGGGCATAAACGCAGCAGTGATAGGATTGGAGAGGTTCGGTGAGCAAATGAAGACCCTTTGAAGTCATATTGCATGGTACCCATTCCACGGGTTTCAACTACCCAGGTTTAAGGTATTCTTCCTTCAGCTAAAACATGCATGTGGAACCCAAGTATGATCAACCATGTGATCGGGAGACGTGTTCAAATATGTCTCAGTTTTCCTCCCCTGGTACTCGGGTGCAACATTCCAGACGCTTTACTAACACTCTCCACAAGTGGAGAGTCAGCGCCTTTAACCTCCTGTTTGGCCCAGTTTGCAATTTCTGCGGAAGATGAACAGGATTAGCGAGAACCAATGAGAGGCTAGCTGGAGGTGTCTGGACGGGCAAATTTAACTCTCATTTCCCACCAGGAAGAGGAATTAACCAAAGGCTCAGCATGCCGGGCCGGAACCAGATTAGGGCCTGAAGCCATCTTGCGGTGTTGCGGCCAGGTCACAAGAAAGCGAGTTGAAGAAAGGAGCTCAGGGGCACTGTAATTCACAAACCTGCAGAGTTATAAATGACAGCTATCGTCCAAAAATAGACTGAAGTAAGGCTGCCAAGAGGACTTGAAAGCGGGGCAGAATTGCAGGAAACCGATTTCAGGAGGTAGACTGGAATTGCATTGAAAGCATAGGAAAAGAGGCAGAACGTCCACAATGATGCACTTGGCCAAAAAGGGCGTATGCGTTTTTTCCTGAATATATTCAGGAAAAAACGCATACGCCCTTTTTGGCCAACCAAGCAAGCTTGCAAAGGAAATCTGCACTACAATGAAGTCTCACTTCCCCCCGGTCAAAAGGGCCATCTGAAAAAAGTGTAAAATCCAGAAAGGCAGGACAGGCCATGGAGAACTGGGAGCCTTGTTATGCTGATGGGCGGGATGTAAATTGCCAACAGACACTCGGGAGAAGTGTATGGTGTTTCCTGAAACATCTAAAAAACAAAGCAACAGAGCCTAGGGCACTGCCACTTATGGTCCTATAGCTTAGGGAAATTAAAATCAAAAAGACACAGCCACCCCAAAGTTTGGGACGCCTCTGTTTACAAGAACCTCGTTTACAGTACAAGTTCAACATCGCAGAAAGTGAAAAATGGATAAAGAAGTTGTGGTATTTACTTACAAAGCAATATCACTCAGCAATGAAATCTATGTCATCAGGCCCTTAGCATCACAATGAGTGGATTCAGGTATGATGATTCTAACTGAAATAAGTCACACAGAAAAAGAAACATCATAAGATATCAGTAATACACGGAATGGAAACTTGGCTACACAGGAGCTGAATTACAGAACAGAACAGGGTCTCAAATTTAGAAAACCAACTTATGCTTGCTTAAGGGTAAAGGTGAGTTGGGGTGCTGCATAAAACCAGAGATTGAAATGAGCACAGATAAAGTTCCTTAAGTCAAATATGGAATAGACAAGAGCTACTCCTTGCTCAACGAAATGGACTCAACACCGCATATTAAACGCCTAAGAATGTACCTGACTAGTAAGTATCGTAATACCTATGGATTGCTATGTCTCTGAAAGAGAATCAAGCATGTGTACAGGGGCATAAACGCAGCAGTGATAGGATTGGAGAGGTTCGGTGAGCAAATGAAGACCCTTTGAAGTCATATTGCATGGTACCCATTCCACGGGTCTCAACTCTCCAGGTTTAAGGTATTCTTCCTTCAGCTAAAACATGCATGTGGAACCCAAGTATGATCAACCATGTGAACGGGAGACGTGTTCAAATATGTCTCAGTTTTCCTCCCCTGGTACTCGGGTGCAACATTCCAGACGCTTTACTAACACTCTCCCCACTTGGAGAGTCAGCGCCTTTAACCTCCTGTTTGGCCCAGTTTGCAATTTCTGCGGAAGATGAACAGGAATAGCGAGAACCAATGAGAGGCTAGCTGGAGGTGTCTGGACGGGCAAATTTAACTCTCATTTCCCACCAGGAAGAGGAATTAACCAAAGGCTCAGCGTGCCGGGCCGGAACCAGATTAGGGCCTGAAGCCATCCTGCGGTGTTGCGGCCAGGTCACAAGAAAGCGAGTTGAAGAAAGGAGCTCAGGGGCACTGTAATTCACAAACCTGCAGAGTTATAAATGACAGCTATCGTCCAAAAATAGACTGAAGTAAGGCTGCCAAGAGGACTTGAAAGCGGGGCAGAATTGCAGGAAACCGATTTCAGGAGGTAGACTGGAATTGCATTGAAAGCATAGGAAAAGAGGCAGAACGTCCACAATGATGCACTTGGCCAAAAAGGGCGTATGCGTTTTTTCCTGAATATATTCAGGAAAAAACGCATACACCCTTTTTGGCCAACCAAGCAAGCTTGCAAAGGAAATCTGCACTACAATGAAGTCTCACTTCCCCCTGGTCAAAAGGGCCATCTGAAAAAAGTGTAAAATCCAGAAAGGCAGGACAGGCCATGGAGAACTGGGAGCCTTGTTATGCGATGGGCGGGATGTAAATTGCCAACAACCACTCGGGAGAAGGGTATGGTGTTTCCTGAAACATCTAAAAAACAAAGCAACAGAACCTAGGGCACTTCCACTTATGGTCCTATAGCTTAGGGAAATTAAAATCAAAAAGACACAGCCACCCCAAAGTTTGGAACGGCTCTGTTTACAAGAACCTCGTTTACAGTACAAGTTCAACATCGCAGAAAGTGAAAAATGGATAAAGAAGTTGTGGTATTTACTTACAAAGCAATATCACTCAGCAATGAAATCTGTGTCATCAGGCCCTTAGCAGCACAATGAGTGGATTCAGGTATGATGATTCTAACTGAAGTAAGTCACACAGAAAAAGAAACATCATAAGACATTAGTAATACACGGAATGTAAACTTGGCTACACAGGAACTGAATTACAGAACAGAACAGGGTCTCAAATTTAGAAAACCAACTTATGCTTGCTTAAGGGTAAAGGTGAGTTGGGGTGCTGCATAAAACGAGAGATTGAAATGAGCACAGATAAAGTTCCTTAAGTCAAATATGGAATAGACAAGAGCTACTCCTTGCTCAACGAAATGGACTCAACACCGCATATTAAACGCCTAAGAATGTACCTGACTAGTAAGTATCGTAAAACCTATGGATTGCTATGTCTCCGAAAGAGAATCAAGCATGTGTACAGGGGCATAAACGCAGCAGTGATAGGATTGGAGAGGTTCGGTGAGCAAATGAAGACCCTTTGAAGTCATATTGCATGGTACCCATTACACGGGTCTCAACTCTCCAGGTTTAAGGTATTCTTCCTTCAGCTAAAACATGCATGTGGAACCCAAGTATGATCAACCATGTGAACGGGAGACGTGTTCAAATATGTCTCAGTTTTCCTCCCCTGGTACTCGGGTGCAACATTCCAGACGCTTTATTAACACTCTCCCCACTTGGAGAGTCAGCGCCTTTAACCTCCTGTTTGGCCCAGTTTGCAATTTCTGCAGAAGATGAACAGGAATAGCGAGAACCAATGAGAGGCTAGCTGGAGGTGTCTGGACGGGCAAATTTAACTCTCATTTCCCACCAGGAAGAGGAAATAACCAAAGGCTCAGCGTGCCGTACCGGAACCAGATTAGGGCCTGAAGCCACCCTGCGGTGTTGCGGCCAGCTCAAAAGAAAGCGAGTTGAAGAAAGGAGCTCAGGGGCACTGTAATTCACAAACCTGCAGAGTTATAAATGACAGCTATCGTCCAAAAATAGACTGAAGTAAGGCTGCCAAGAGGACTTGAAAGCGGGGCAGAATTGCAGGAAACCGATTTCAGGAGGTAGACTGGAATTGCATTGAAAGCATAGGAAAAGAGGCAGAACGTCCACAATGATGCACTTGGCCAAAAAGGGCGTATGCGTTTTTTCCTGAATATATTCAGGAAAAAACGCATACGCCCTTTTGGCCAACCAAGCAAGCTTGCAAAGGAAATCTGCACTACAATGAAGTCTCACTTCCCCCCGGTCTAAAGGGCCATCTGAAAAAAGTGTAAAATCCAGAAAGGCAGGACAGGCCATGGAGAACTGGGAGCCTTGTTATGCTGATGGGCGGGATGTAAATTGCCAACAGACACTTGGGAGAAGTGTATGGTGTTTCCTGAAACATCTAAAAAACAAAGCAACAGAGCCTAGGGCACTTCCACTTATGGTCCTATAGCTTAGGGAAATTAAAATCAAAAAGACACAGCCACCCCAAAGTTTGGAACGGCTCTGTTTACAAGAACCTCGTTTACAGTACAAGTTCAACATCGCAGAAAGTGAAAAATGGATAAAGAAGTTGTGGTATTCACTTACAAAGCAATATCACTCAGCAATGAAATCTGTGTCATCAGGCCCTTAGCAGCACAATGAGTGGATTCAGGTATGATGATTCTAACTGAAGTAAGTCACACAGAAAAAGAAACATCATAAGATATCAGTAATACACGGAATGTAAACTTGGCTACACAGGAACTGAATTACAGAACAGAACAGGGTCTCAAATTTAGAAAACCAACTTATGCTTGCTTAAGGGTAAAGGTGAGTTGGGGTGCTGCATAAAACCAGAGATTGAAATGAGCACAGATAAAGTTCCTTAAGTCAAATATGGAATAGACAAGAGCTACTCCTTGCTCAACGAAATGGACTCAACACCGCATATTAAACGCCTAAGAATGTACCTGACTAGTAAGTATCGGAAAACCTATGGATTGCTATGTCTCCGAAAGAGAATCAAGCATGTGTACAGGGGCATAAACGCAGCAGTGATAGGATTGGAGAGGTTCGGTGAGCAAATGAAGACCCTTTGAAGTCATATTGCATGGTACCCATTACACGGGTCTCAACTCTCCAGGTTTAAGGTATTCTTCCTTCAGCTAAAACATGCATGTGGAACCCAAGTATGATCAACCATGTGAACGGGAGACGTGTTCAAATATGTCTCAGTTTTCCTCCCCTGGTACTCGGGTGCAACATTCCAGACGCTTTACTAACACTCTCCCCACTTGGAGAGTCAGCGCCTTTAACCTCCTGTTTGTCCCAGTTTGCAATTTCTGCGGAAGATGAACAGGAATAGCGAGAACCAATGAGAGGCTAGCTGGAGGTGTCTGGACGGGCAAATTTAACTCTCATTTCCCACCAGGAAGTGGAAATAACCAAAGGCTCAGCGTGCCGTACCGGAACCAGATTAGGGCCTGAAGCCATCCTGCGGTGTTGCGGCCAGGTCACAAGAAAGCGAGTTGAAGAAAGGAGCTCAGGGGCACTGTAATTCACAAACCTGCAGAGTTATAAATGACAGCTATCGTCCAAAAATAGACTGAAGTAAGGCTGCCAAGAGGACTTGAAAGCGGGGCAGAATAGCAGGAAACCGATTTCAGGAGGTAGACTGGAATTGCATTGAAAGCATAGGAAAAGAGGCAGAACGTCCACAATGATGCACTTGGCCAAAAAGGGCGTATGCGTTTTTTCCTGAATATATTCAGGAAAAAACGCATACGCCCTTTTTGGCCAACCAAGCAAGCTTGCAAAGGAAATCTGCACTACAATGAAGTCTAACTTCCCCCCGGTCAAAAGGGCCATCTGAAAAAAGTGTAAAATCCAGAAAGGCAGGACAGGCCATGGAGAACTGGGAGCCTTGTTATGCTGATGGGCGGGATGTAAATTGCCAACAGACACTCGGGAGAAGTGTATGGTGTTCCCTGAAACATCTAAAAAACAAAGCAACAGAGCCTAGGGCACTTCCACTTATGGTCCTATAGCTTAGGGAAATTAAAATCAAAAAGACACAGCCACCCCAAAGTTTGGAACGGCTCTGTTTACAAGAACCTCGTTTACAGTACAAGTTCAACATCGCAGAAAGTGAAAAATGGATAAAGAACTTGTGGTATTCACTTACAAAACAATATCACTCAGCAATGAAATCTATGTCATCAGGCCCTTAGCAGCACAATGAGTGGATTCAGGTATGATGATTCTAACTGAAATAAGTCACACAGAAAAAGAAACATCATAAGATATCAGTAATACACGGAATGTAAACTTGGCTACACAGGAACTGAATTACAGAACAGAACAGGGTCTCAAATTTAGAAAAACAACTTATGCTTGCTTAAGGGTAAAGGTGAGTTGGGGTGCTGCATAAAACCAGAGATTGAAATGAGCACAGATAAAGTTCCTTAAGCCAAATATGGAATAGACAAGAGCTACTCCTTGCTCAACGAAATGGACTCAACACCGCATATTAAACGCCTAAGAATGTACCTGACTTGTAAGTATCTTAAAACCTAAGAATTGCTATGTCTCCAAAAGAGAATCAAGCATGTGTACAGGGGCATAAACACAGCAGTGATAGGATTGGAGAGGTTCGGTGAGCAAATGAAGACCCTTTGAAGTCATATTGCATGGTACCCATTACATGGGTCTTAACTCTCCAGGTTTAAGGTATTCTTCCTTCAGCTAAAACATGCATGTGGAACCCAAGTATGATCAACCATGTGAACGGGAGACGTGTTCAAATATGTCTCAGTTTTCCTCCCCTGGTACTCGGGTGCAACATTCCAGACGCTTTACTAACACTCTCCACAAGTGGAGAGTCAGTCCCTTTAACCTCCTGTTTGGCCCAGTTTGCAATTTCTGCGGAAGATGAACAGGATTAGCGAGAACCAATGAGAGGCTAGCTGGAGGTGTCTGGACGGGCAAATTTAACTCTCATTTCCCACCAGGAAGAGGAATTAACCAAAGGCTCAGCATGCCGGACCGGAACCAGATTAGGGCCTGAAGCCATCTTGCGGTGTTGCGGCCAGGTCACAAGAAAGCGAGTTGAAGAAAGGAGCTCAGGGGCACTGTAATTCACAAACCTGCAGAGTTATAAATGACAGCTATCGTCCAAAAATAGACTGAAGTAAGGCTGCCAAGAGGACTTGAAAGCGGGGCAGAATTGCAGGAAACCGATTTCAGGAGGTAGACTGGAATTGCATTGAAAGCATAGGAAAAGAGGCAGAACGTCCACAATGATGCACTTGGCCAAAAAGGGCGTATGCGTTTTTTCCTGAATATATTCAGGAAAAAACGCATACGCCCTTTTTGGCCAACCAAGCAAGCTTGCAAAGGAAATCTGCACTACAATGAAGTCTCACTTCCCCCCGGTCAAAAGGGCCATCTGAAAAAAGTGTAAAATCCAGAAAGGCAGGACAGGCCATGGAGAACTGGGAGCCTTGTTATGCTGATGGGCGGGATGTAAATTGCCAACAGACACTCGGGAGAAGTGTATGGTGTTTCCTGAAACATCTAAAAAACAAAGCAACAGAGCCTAGGGCACTGCCACTTATGGTCCTATAGCTTAGGGAAATTAAAATCAAAAAGACACAGCCACCCCAAAGTTTGGGACGCCTCTGTTTACAAGAACCTCGTTTACAGTACAAGTTCAACATCGCAGAAAGTGAAAAATGGATAAAGAAGTTGTGGTATTTACTTACAAAGCAATATCACTCAGCAATGAAATCTATGTCATCAGGCCCTTAGCATCACAATGAGTGGATTCAGGTATGATGATTCTAACTGAAATAAGTCACACAGAAAAAGAAACATCATAAGATATCAGTAATACACGGAATGGAAACTTGGCTACACAGGAGCTGAATTACAGAACAGAACAGGGTCTCAAATTTAGAAAACCAACTTATGCTTGCTTAAGGGTAAAGGTGAGTTGGGGTGCTGCATAAAACCAGAGATTGAAATGAGCACAGATAAAGTTCCTTAAGTCAAATATGGAATAGACAAGAGCTACTCCTTGCTCAACGAAATGGACTCAACACCGCATATTAAACGCCTAAGAATGTACCTGACTAGTAAGTATCGTAATACCTATGGATTGCTATGTCTCTGAAAGAGAATCAAGCATGTGTACAGGGGCATAAACGCAGCAGTGATAGGATTGGAGAGGTTCGGTGAGCAAATGAAGACCCTTTGAAGTCATATTGCATGGTACCCATTCCACGGGTCTCAACTCTCCAGGTTTAAGGTATTCTTCCTTCAGCTAAAACATGCATGTGGAACCCAAGTATGATCAACCATGTGAACGGGAGACGTGTTCAAATATGTCTCAGTTTTCCTCCCCTGGTACTCGGGTGCAACATTCCAGACGCTTTACTAACACTCTCCCCACTTGGAGAGTCAGCGCCTTTAACCTCCTGTTTGGCCCAGTTTGCAATTTCTGCGGAAGATGAACAGGAATAGCGAGAACCAATGAGAGGCTAGCTGGAGGTGTCTGGACGGGCAAATTTAACTCTCATTTCCCACCAGGAAGAGGAATTAACCAAAGGCTCAGCATGCCGGGCCGTAACGAGATTAGGGCCTGAAGTCATCCTGCGGTGTTGCGGCCAGGTCACAAGAAAGCGAGTTGAAGAAAGGAGCTCAGGGGCACTGTAATTCACAAACCTGCAGAGTTATAAATGACAGCTATCGTCCAAAAATAGACTGAAGTAAGGCTGCCAAGAGGACTTGAAAGCGGGGCAGAATAGCAGGAAACCGATTTCAGGAGGTAGACTGGAATTGCATTGAAAGCATAGGAAAAGAGGCAGAACGTCCACAATGATGCACTTGGCCAAAAAGGGCGTATGCGTTTTTTCCTGAATATATTCAGGAAAAAACGCATACGCCCTTTTTGGCCAACCAAGCAAGCTTGCAAAGGAAATCTGCACTACAATGAAGTCTAACTTCCCCCCGGTCAAAAGGGCCATCTGAAAAAAGTGTAAAATCCAGAAAGGCAGGACAGGCCATGGAGAACTGGGAGCCTTGTTATGCTGATGGGCGGGATGTAAATTGCCAACAGACACTCGGGAGAAGTGTATGGTGTTTCCTGAAACATCTAAAAAACAAAGCAACAGAGCCTAGGGCACTGCCACTTATGGTCCTATAGCTTAGGGAAATTAAAATCAAAAAGACACAGCCACCCCAAAGTTTGGAACGGCCCTGTTTACAAGAACCTCGTTTACAGTACAAGTTCAACATCGCAGAAAGTGAAAAATGGATAAAGAACTTGTGGTATTCACTTACAAAACAATATCACTCAGCAATGAAATCTATGTCATCAGGCCCTTAGCAGCACAATGAGTGGATTCAGGTATGATGATTCTAACTGAAATAAGTCACACAGAAAAAGAAACATCATAAGATATCAGTAATACACGGAATGTAAACTTGGCTACACAGGAACTGAATTACAGAACAGAACAGGGTCTCAAATTTAGAAAAACAACTTATGCTTGCTTAAGGGTAAAGGTGAGTTGGGGTGCTGCATAAAACCAGAGATTGAAATGAGCACAGATAAAGTTCCTTAAGCCAAATATGGAATAGACAAGAGCTACTCCTTGCTCAACGAAATGGACTCAACACCGCATATTAAACGCCTAAGAATGTACCTGACTTGTAAGTATCTTAAAACCTAAGAATTGCTATGTCTCCGAAAGAGAATCAAGCATGTGTACAGGGGCATAAACACAGCAGTGATAGGATTGGAGAGGTTCGGTGAGCAAATGAAGACCCTTTGAAGTCATATTGCATGGTACCCATTACATGGGTCTTAACTCTCCAGGTTTAAGGTATTCTTCCTTCAGCTAAAACATGCATGTGGAACCCAAGTATGATCAACCATGTGAACGGGAGACGTGTTCAAATATGTCTCAGTTTTCCTCCCCTGGTACTCGGGTGCAACATTCCAGACGCTTTACTAACAATCTCCCCACTTGGAGAGTCAGCGCCTTTAACCTCCTGTTTGGCCCAGTTTGCAATTTCTGCGGAAGATGAACAGGAATAGCGAGAACCAATGAGAGGCTAGCTGGAGGTGTCTGGACGGGCAAATTTAACTCTCATTTCCCACCAGGAAGAGGAATTAACCAAAGGCTCAGCATGTCGGGCCGGAACCAGATTAGGACCTGAAGCCATCCTGCGGTGTTGCGGCCAGGTCACAAGAAAGCGAGTTGAAGAAAGGAGCTCAGGGGCACTGTAATTCACAAACCTGCAGAGTTATAAATGACAGCTATCGTCCAAAAATAGACTGAAGTAAGGCTGCCAAGAGGACTTGAAAGCGGGGCAGAATTGCAGGAAACCGATTTCAGGAGGTAGACTGGAATTGCATTGAAAGCATAGGAAAAGAGGCAGAACGTCCACAATGATGCACTTGGCCAAAAAGGGCGTATGCGTTTTTTCCTGAATATATTCAGGAAAAAACGCATACGCCCTTTTTGGCCAACCAAGCAAGCTTGCAAAGGAAATCTGCACTACAATGAAGTCTCACTTCCCCCCGGTCAAAAGGGCCATCTAAAAAAAGTGTAAAATCCAGAAAGGCAACAGGCCATGGAGAACTGGGAGCCTTGTTATGCTGATGGGCGGGATGTAAATTGCCAACAGACACTTGGGAGAAGTGTATGGTGTTTCCTGAAACATCTAAAAAACAAAGCAACAGAGCCTAGGGCACTGCCACTTATGGTCCTATAGCTTAGGGAAATTAAAATCAAAAAGACACAGCCACCCCAAAGTTTGGGACGCCTCTGTTTACAAGAACCTCGTTTACAGTACAAGTTCAACATCGCAGAAAATGAAAAATGGATAAAGAAGTTGTGGTATTTACTTACAAAGCAATATCACTCAGCAATGAAATCTGTGTCATCAGGCCCTTAGCAGCACAATGAGTGGATTCAGGTATGATGATTCTAACTGAAATAAGTCACACAGAAAAAGAAACATCATAAGATATCAGTAGTACACGGAATGTAAACTTGGCTACACAGGAACTGAATTACAGAACAGAACAGGGTCTCAAATTTAGAAAACCAACTTATGCTTGCTTAAGGGTAAAGGTGAGTTGGGGTGCTGCATAAAACCAGAGATTGAAATGAGCACAGATAAAGTTCCTTAGGCCAAATATGGAATAGACAAGAGCTACTCCTTGCTCAACGAAATGGACTCAACACCGCATATTAAACGCCTAAGAATGTACCTGACTAGTAAGTATCGTAAAACCTATGGATTGCTATGTCTCCGAAAGAGAATCAAGCATGTGTACAGGGGCATAAACGCAGCAGTGATAGGATTGGAGAGGTTCGGTGAGCAAATGAAGACCCTTTGAAGTCATATTGCATGGTACCCATTACACGGGTCTCAACTCTCCAGGTTTAAGGTATTCTTCCTTCAGCTAAAACATGCATGTGGAACCCAAGTATGATCAACCATGTGAACGGGAGACGTGTTCAAATATGTCTCAGTTTTCCTCCCCTGGTACTCGGGTGCAACATTCCAGACGCTTTACTAACACTCTCCCCACTTGGAGAGTCAGCGCCTTTAACCTCCTGTTTGGCCCAGTTTGCAATTTCTGCGGAAGATGAACAGGAATAGCGAGAACCAATGAGAGGCTAGCTGGAGGTGTCTGGACGGGCAAATTTAACTCTCATTTCCCACCAGGAAGAGGAATTAACCAAAGGCTCAGCGTACCGGGCCGGAACCAGATTAGGGCCTGAAGCCATCCTGCGGTGTTGCGGCCAGGTCACAAGAAAGCGAGTTGAAGAAAGAAGCTCAGGGGCACTGTAATTCACAAACCTGCAGAGTTATAAATGACAGCTATCATCCAAAAATACACTGAAGTAAGGCTGCCAAGACGACTTGAAAGCGGGGCAGAATTGCAGGAAACCGATTTCAGGAGGTAGACTGGAATTGCATTGAAAGCATAGGAAAAGAGGCAGAACGTCCACAATGATGCACTTGGCCAAAAAGGGCGTATGCGTTTTTTCCTGAATATATTCAGGAAAAAACGCATACGCCCTTTTTGGCCAACCAAGCAAGCTTGCAAAGGAAATCTGCACTACAATGAAGTCTCACTTCCCCCCGGTCAAAAGGGCCATCTGAAAAAAGTGTAAAATCCAGAAAGGCAGGACAGGCCATGGACAACTGGGAGCCTTGTTATGCTGATGGGCGGGATGTAAATTGCCAACAGACACTCGGGAGAAGTGTATGGTGTTTCCTGAAACATCTAAAAAACAAAGCAACAGAGCCTAGGGCACTGCCACTTATGGTCCTATAGCTTAGGGAAATTAAAATCAAAAAGACACAGTCACCCCAAAGTTTGGGACGCCTCTGTTTACAAGAACCTCGTTTACAGTACAAGTTCAACATCGCAGAAAGTGAAAAATGGATAAAGAAGTTGTGGTATTTACTTACAAAGCAATATCACTCAGCAATGAAATCTATGTCATCAGGCCCTTAGCATCACAATGAGTGGATTCAGGTATGATGATTGTAATTGAAATAAGTCACACAGAAAAAGAAACATCATAAGATATCAGTAATACACGGAATGTAAACTTGGCTACACAGGAACTGAATTACAGAACAGAACGGGGTCTCAAATTTAGAAAACCAACTTATGCTTCCTTAAGAGGGAAGGTGAGTTGGGGTGCTGCATAAAACCAGAGATTGAAATGAGCACAGATAAAGTTCCTTAAGTCAAATATGGAATAGACAAGAGCTACTCCTTGCTCAACGAAATGGACTCAACACTGCATATTAAACGCCTAAGAATGTACCTGACTAGTAAGTATCTTAAAACCTATGGATTGCTATGTCTCCGAAAGAGAATCAAGCATGTGTACAGGGGCATAAACGCAGCAGTGATAGGATTGGAGAGGTTCGGTGAGCAAATGAAGACCCGTTGAAGTCATATTGCATGGTACCCATTACACGGGTCTTAACTCTCCAGGTTTAAGGTATTCTTCCTTCAGCTAAAACATGCATGTGGAACCCAAGTATGATCAACCATGTGAACGGGAGACGTGTTCAAATATGTCTCAGTTTTCCTCCCCTGGTACTCGGGTGCAACATTCCAGACGCTTTACTAACACTCTCCCCACTTGGAGAGTCAGCGCCTTTAACCTCCTGTTTGGCCCAGTTTGCAATTTCTGCGGAAGATGAACAGGAATAGCGAGAACCAATGAGAGACTAGCTGGAGGTGTCTGGACGGGCAAATTTAACTCTCATTTCCCACCAGGAAGAGGAAATAACCAAAGGCTCAGCGTGCCATGCCGGAACCAGATTAGGGCCTGAAGCCATCCTGCGGTGTTGCGGCCAGGTCACAAGAAAGCGAGTTGAAGAAAGGAGCTCAGGGGCACTGTAATTCACAAACCTGCAGAGTTATAAATGACAGCTATCGTCCAAAAATAGACTGAAGTAAGGCTGCCAAGAGGACTTGAAAGCGGGGCAGAATTGCAGGAAACCGATTTCAGGAGGTAGACTGGAATTGCATTGAAAGCATAGGAAAAGAGGCAGAACGTCCACAATGATGCACTTGGCCAAAAAGGGCGTATGCGTTTTTTCCTGAATATATTCAGGAAAAAACGCATACGCCCTTTTTGGCCAACCAAGCAAGCTTGCAAAGGAAATCTGCACTACAATGAAGTCTCACTTCCCCCCGGTCAAAAGGGCCATCTGAAAAAAGTGTAAAATCCAGAAAGGCAGGACAGGCCATGGACAACTGGGAGCCTTGTTATGCTGATGGGCGGGATGTAAATTGCCAACAGACACTCGGGAGAAGTGTATGGTGTTTCCTGAAACATCTAAAAAACAAAGCAACAGAGCCTAGGGCACTGCCACTTATGGTCCTATAGCTTAGGGAAATTAAAATCAAAAAGACACAGCCACCCCAAAGTTTGGGACGCCTCTGTTTACAAGAACCTCGTTTACAGTACAAGTTCAACATCGCAGAAAGTGAAAAATGGATAAAGAAGTTGTGGTATTTACTTACAAAGCAATATCACTCAGCAATGAAATCTATGTCATCAGGCCCTTAGCATCACAATGAGTGGATTCAGGTATGATGATTCTAACTGAAATAAGTCACACAGAAAAGGAAACATCATAAGATATCAGTAATACACGGAATGTAAACATGGCTACACAGGAACTGAATTACAGAACAGAACAGGGTCTCAAATTTAGAAAACCAACTTATGCTTGCTTAAGAGGGAAGGTGAGTTGGGGTGCTGCATAAAACCAGAGATTGAAATGAGCACAGATAAAGTTCCTTAAGTCAAATATGGAATAGACAAGAGCTACTCCTTGCTCAACGAAATGGACTCAACACCGCATATTAAACGCCTAAGTATGTACCTGACTAGTAAGTATCTTAAAACCTATGGATTGCTATGTCTCCGAAAGAGAATCAAGCATGTGTACAGGGGCATAAACGCAGCAGTGATAAGATTGGAGAGGTTCGGTGAGCAAATGAAGACCCTTTGAAGTCATATTGCATGGTACCCATTACACGGGTCTCAACTCTCCAGGTTTAAGGTATTCTTCCTTCAGC
>NW_027193217.1:0-20374 GCF_949987515.2 Delphinus delphis | reverse complement strand
TGGGGGCCTAGAAACCACTACCCTACGTGATTGTGGGTCCAGGAGAGTCTACCTTAGGCGCCTGTTGGGTCCCAGGATGCTCTGGCTTAGGTGATTGTACGGGGTCAGGAATCTCCCTTCAGGTGATTATGCGGTCCCAGAAATCTCTAGGTTAGTTGTTTGTGAAGGCCCATGAAACTACCTTAGGTGATTACGGGGGCCGGGGAACCGTAGCTTGCATGTCTGTGGGTGCCCATGGAACTCCACCTTACAGCTTCTAGGGCCGCAGGGAACAGCTTAGGTGATTGTGACGTCAGCAACCTCTATGACAGTGATTGTGGTTCCCCGATAACTCTACCTTAGGTGGTTGCGTGTTCCCAGGAAACTGCGCATTAGTTGATTGTGGGCCAGGGACCTCTGCCTTTTAGTTGACCGTGGGGGCCCAGGAAATCATACCTTAGGTGATGGAGGTGGCCCAGGAAACTCGACTGTAGGTGACTGTGAGACCCGTGAAACTTGACCTCACTTGATCGTGGGGGCCCAGATTATTGAACCTTAGGTATTTGGGGACCTGAGGTGTTCTACCGTAGGTGATCCCAGGGGCCTGGGAAAGTCTATGTTAGGTGATTGTGAGGGCTCAGGAAACTCTACCTTAGGTGTTTGTGGAGGACCATGCATATGGATCTTAGGTGATTGTGGGAGGCCAGGATGTCTGCCTTAGTTAATTATGAGGGGGCCAGGAAAACCTACCATAGGTGATTACGGGGGCCCGGGAATCTCTACCTTATGTGAATGCGGGGTACAGGAAGTTCACCCTTAGGTAATCACCTGATCCTGAAGGGACTGTGGGAGCCAGGCTGATCTGTCATGGTCGGTCGTGGGGGGCCAGGATTGTCTACCTTAGTTGACGATGACCCCTCGGAAACTTGCCTTAGGTGATTGTGGGGGCTTAGGGAAGCCCCCCCTTAGGAGATTGTAAGGCCCTATGAATATCAGCCTTAGGTGATGTGTCTCTACTCACCTGGAAACTCAGCCTTAGGTGATCTTGGTGGGGGCTGGTGTTGGTGAGGCTAGGAATGTCTACCTTTGGTGATTGTGTGGGCCCAGAAAACTCAACCTTAGGTGATTGTGGGGGCCCAGAATGGTTTACCTTAGTTGGCTGGATCATGACGGGGCTAGGAAATTCTACCCTGTTATTTGTGAGGAGACTACCTTAAGTGATTGTGGGGGGTGCATGAAATCACCCTTAGAAGATAGTGGGGGCCTGGGAAGATCTACCTTATACGATGATGGGGACCTAGGAAACTGTACCTTAGGTGTTTGTGGGCACCTGGGAAATTCAACCTTAATTGATTGTGGGACCCATAAAGTCACCCTTAGGTGGCAGTGGGGTCCCAGGAAACTCTTCCTTGGTGATTGTGGTGGTGCTGAAGATTAGACCTCAGGTGATTGTGGGAATCCAGGAATCTCTACGGAGGAGATTGTTGGCCAGAGAAACTCTATCTTATGTGTTTGTGGGGTCCCCCAAAACTTGACCTCGGGTGATTATTTGCCTGGGAAAGTCTACCTTAGGAGACGATGGTGCGGAAGAAACTGCCCACGAGGAGATTGTGGATGCCCAGGAAACTCCTTCTTGGTGAGCGTGGGGACGCTGGAAGCTCGAGCTCTGGAGCTCGTGGAGGTGCCGGAAACTTGACTTCGCTGATGGTGGGGCCCCCAGAGACTCGACCTTAGGTGTTTGTAGGGGAACATATATCTATTCTGCCAAAGGTGATATTGGGATCCATGAATCTTGACCTTAGCCATTGTTGGGGCCCAGGACACTGGACCTTAGATGATTGTGGGGGCCGGGAGAGTGTAACGTAGTTGATTTCGGGGGGCATCAAATTTTACCTCTGTCGACTTTGGGCGCCCAGGAAACTCTTAGGTGATTGGGAGCCCAGAAAACTCTTAAGTGATTGTGGGGCCCCAGGAAACACTAGCTCAGGTGATTGTGCTTCTTAGCTTGCCCTGTCTTCATTCATGGGGTGGGGTGGGGTGCCTCGAAATTCTTCCCTATGTGATTGTGGGGGCCCAAACCAATTATTTAGGTGATTGTAAACCCAAGATTACCCATCTTAGGTGATTGTGGCCTCTTGAAACTCTGCCTTATGTGACTGTGTGGGCCCAGGAAGGCTAACTTAGATGATTGTTACAAGAAATTCTACCCGGGAAACGCTATAGTAGTGGCCCCAAACTGTACGTCATGTGATTGTAGTGGGCCATAAATCTCTTCCTTAGATGATTGTATGTCTAGGAAATGCTGCCTTTGGTGATTTGTGGGTCTTAAACACTCGAGCTTAGGAGATTGTGGCCAGCCAGTAAACTATCTTAGGTTATTGTGGGCCCAGGAAACTCGAGCTTAGGGGATTATGGGAGCAGGACATTCTACCTTAGTTCCCCGTGGGGGCCGTGGAAGTATAAGAGTGGTTTTGGTGCCCCAGGAAATCTTACTTTACGTTATTTAGGAGGCCCAGAAACCTAGCTTATGTGATTCTCGGGGGCTCGTGATACCCTATGTTAGGTGATTATGGGGGCTCAGGAATTCTACCTTAGGTGATAGTGGGGGCTCAGAAAACCCTAGTGAAGGTGACGGTGGCACCGTGGAAACTCTAGCTTAGGTGATATGGGGGCCCCAGGAGCCTCTGTGTTCGGCGCTTTTGGTCTCAGGAAAGTCTAGCTTTGGTGATTGTGGATGCAAAGGTGGTAGCTTATGTCATTGTGGGGACCCAGGAAAGTGTACCTTAAGTGACTTTGATGGCCCGGAAACTTGTACCGTAAGTGATTGTGGGGTCCAGAACTCTCTCGCTACGGTGACTGTGGGCACGAAACTATTCTTTAGGTGACCGTGTGTCCGGGAACGATGGCTTCAGGTGAATGTGGGCTCGAGGGGATGGTACCTAGGTGAGTGTCGTCTAAGCAAACTATACCATAATTGACGGTGGTGACCTAGGAGACTCCACCTTAGTTGACTTTGACAGGCTAGAAAAAAATCTAATTTAAGTGATGCTGTGTCCCAGGAGCTCTCCCTTGGCGGGGGTGGGCGGAAGGAAACTCTAGCTTACGTGATTGTGGGTACTCCAGAAAATCTATTTTAGTTCATTGTGGGGTCCCAAATTTCTACCTTAGAATTGATGGTAGGGGGGGTCCAGAAAATTCAGCCTTAGGGGATTGTGGGAGCCCCGTAAACTCTAAAGTAGGTGACTGTGACCCAAACTTTACCGAGATGGATGTGGTGGGCCAAAAACTCTACCGTAGGTGCCTGTGAGCCTAGGAATCTCTAACTGAAAGGAATCTCTAGCTAGGCAATTGGGCCAGGTAACTACCACAGGTGATAGCAAGGGCCCAGGAAACTCTCCCTTAGGCGTTGGGGGCCCAGGAAACTCTGCCTCGGGTGGAAGTGGTCCCAGGAAACTTTACCTTAGGTGATTGTGGGCTCAAGAGACTCTTACCTTAGGTGATTTTGCTGGGACTAGGAGTACTTACCTTCAATGACTGTGGGCCTAGGAAACTAGTTCCGATGATCGGTGGTTGTGGACCAAGGAAATTCTACCTTGGGTGATCGTTTGGCCCAAGGTCATTGTACCTTAGGTGACTGTGGGGACCCTAGAAAATCTACTGTGGTTGTGGTGCCCAGGAAGCTCTAGTGTATGCGATCATGGGGTCTCTGAAAACTCGACCGTAGGTGATCATGGTAGTTTGGGTAACTCTAACTTAGGTTATTTGGGTGGCCCAGGAACCCTACCTGAGTCCATTGAGGGACACGGGGAATTTACCTTAGTTGATTGGGGGGTGTACCAAGAAAGGTCTAAGTTAGGTGACCGGGGCCAGACAACTCTAGCTTAGGTGATCGTTGGTGCCCAAGAAACTCTACCCTATGGGAGTGCGGAGGGCCAGGAAATTCTGTGTTCAGTGATTGTGGGGGACCAGGATAGTCTTCCTTAAGTAATTGTGTGGGGTTGAAAGCTTCTTACTTTAGTTGATTGTGGCCTCAGGGAAATCTAGATATGGTGAAGTTGGGGGCCCAGGGAACTCTGCCTAGGTGATCTGGGTGCCTGGAAATTCTGTGTAAGCAATGGTGGGGGCCTAAAGAAATCTACCTTTAGGGCATTATGAGGCCCCGGAAACTTGACCTAGGTGTTGGGGGGTTCACAAAACTCTACCTTACGTGATGAGGGTAGCAGAGGAATGGCTATGTAGGTGATTGTGGGTTCACAAGGAAAGTCTAGCTGTGTTGATTATGGGGCGGATACTCCACCTTAGGTGATTGCGGGGGTTGGAAAACTGTACTTTAGGTGTTGTGGGCTTCAGAAGTTCTAGAGTGGGTGATCATGGCCTAAACGCTACCTGAGGTGATTGTGGGGTTTCAGGAAACCCAGCCTTAGGGGACTGTGTGGTCCCAAGGAACTCTACATTAGGTAATGTTGGGAGCACAGGAAACTCTAACTTAGGTGATCTGGGGAGTGAGAAACTCGATCTTAGGTGTTTGAGGGGACCCGGGAAATAACACCTTAGGTGACTGTGGGAGCCCAGGAAACTAGTATGTGTTTGTGGGGTACCCGGAAACTCTCCATTAGGTGATTTTTCGAGATCCCTCTCTCTAACTTAGGGGATTTGGGAGGCCCAGGAAACAGATCCTAGGTGATTGTGGGTGCCCAAGAAACTATATCTTACGTAATTATGGGGGGAAATTATATCTTACGTAATTAGACTCTCAGGCAGCATGATCTTACGTAATTATGGGGGGGCCTGGACATTCTACCATATGTGTTTGTAGAGGCTCAGGAAATAATCGTAGTTGATTTGGGGGGCCTAGGAGTCACTAGTTTAGATGATTGTGGGGTCCCAGAACTCCCTACCTTAGGAGATTTGGGGACCCTTGAAACGCTGGCTTAGGTGATTGTGGGGGCCTAGAAACCACTACCCTACGTGATTGTGGGTCCAGGAGAGTCTACCTTAGGCGCCTGTTGGGTCCCAGGATGCTCTGGCTTAGGTGATTGTACGGGGTCAGGAATCTCCCTTCAGGTGATTATGCGGTCCCAGAAATCTCTAGGTTAGTTGTTTGTGAAGGCCCATGAAACTACCTTAGGTGATTACGGGGGCCGGGGAACCGTAGCTTGCATGTCTGTGGGTGCCCATGGAACTCCACCTTACAGCTTCTAGGGCCGCAGGGAACAGCTTAGGTGATTGTGACGTCAGCAACCTCTATGACAGTGATTGTGGTTCCCCGATAACTCTACCTTAGGTGGTTGCGTGTTCCCAGGAAACTGCGCATTAGTTGATTGTGGGCCAGGGACCTCTGCCTTTTAGTTGACCGTGGGGGCCCAGGAAATCATACCTTAGGTGATGGAGGTGGCCCAGGAAACTCGACTGTAGGTGACTGTGAGACCCGTGAAACTTGACCTCACTTGATCGTGGGGGCCCAGATTATTGAACCTTAGGTATTTGGGGACCTGAGGTGTTCTACCGTAGGTGATCCCAGGGGCCTGGGAAAGTCTATGTTAGGTGATTGTGAGGGCTCAGGAAACTCTACCTTAGGTGTTTGTGGAGGACCATGCATATGGATCTTAGGTGATTGTGGGAGGCCAGGATGTCTGCCTTAGTTAATTATGAGGGGGCCAGGAAAACCTACCATAGGTGATTACGGGGGCCCGGGAATCTCTACCTTATGTGAATGCGGGGTACAGGAAGTTCACCCTTAGGTAATCACCTGATCCTGAAGGGACTGTGGGAGCCAGGCTGATCTGTCATGGTCGGTCGTGGGGGGCCAGGATTGTCTACCTTAGTTGACGATGACCCCTCGGAAACTTGCCTTAGGTGATTGTGGGGGCTTAGGGAAGCCCCCCCTTAGGAGATTGTAAGGCCCTATGAATATCAGCCTTAGGTGATGTGTCTCTACTCACCTGGAAACTCAGCCTTAGGTGATCTTGGTGGGGGCTGGTGTTGGTGAGGCTAGGAATGTCTACCTTTGGTGATTGTGTGGGCCCAGAAAACTCAACCTTAGGTGATTGTGGGGGCCCAGAATGGTTTACCTTAGTTGGCTGGATCATGACGGGGCTAGGAAATTCTACCCTGTTATTTGTGAGGAGACTACCTTAAGTGATTGTGGGGGGTGCATGAAATCACCCTTAGAAGATAGTGGGGGCCTGGGAAGATCTACCTTATACGATGATGGGGACCTAGGAAACTGTACCTTAGGTGTTTGTGGGCACCTGGGAAATTCAACCTTAATTGATTGTGGGACCCATAAAGTCACCCTTAGGTGGCAGTGGGGTCCCAGGAAACTCTTCCTTGGTGATTGTGGTGGTGCTGAAGATTAGACCTCAGGTGATTGTGGGAATCCAGGAATCTCTACGGAGGAGATTGTTGGCCAGAGAAACTCTATCTTATGTGTTTGTGGGGTCCCCCAAAACTTGACCTCGGGTGATTGTTTGCCTGGGAAAGTCTACCTTAGGAGACGATGGTGCCGAAGAAACTGCCCACTAGGAGATTGTGGATGCCCAGGAAACTCCTTCTTGGTGAGCGTGGGGACGCTGGAAGCTCGAGCTCTGGAGCTCGTGGAGGTGCCGGAAACTTGACTTCGCTGATGGTGGGGCCCCCAGAGACTCGACCTTAGGTGTTTGTAGGGGAACATATATCTATTCTGCCAAAGGTGATATTGGGATCCATGAATCTTGACCTTAGCCATTGTTGGGGCCCAGGACACTGGACCTTAGATGATTGTGGGGGCCGGGAGAGTGTAACGTAGTTGATTTCGGGGGGCATCAAATTTTACCTCTGTCGACTTTGGGCGCCCAGGAAACTCTTAGGTGATTGGGAGCCCAGAAAACTCTTAAGTGATTGTGGGGCCCCAGGAAACACTAGCTCAGGTGATTGTGCTTCTTAGCTTGCCCTGTCTTCATTCATGGGGTGGGGTGGGGTGCCTCGAAATTCTTCCCTATGTGATTGTGGGGGCCCAAACCAATTATTTAGGTGATTGTAAACCCAAGATTACCCATCTTAGGTGATTGTGGCCTCTTGAAACTCTGCCTTATGTGACTGTGTGGGCCCAGGAAGGCTAACTTAGATGATTGTTACAAGAAATTCTACCCGGGAAACGCTATAGTAGTGGCCCCAAACTGTACGTCATGTGATTGTAGTGGGCCATAAATCTCTTCCTTAGATGATTGTATGTCTAGGAAATGCTGCCTTTGGTGATTTGTGGGTCTTAAACACTCGAGCTTAGGAGATTGTGGCCAGCCAGTAAACTATCTTAGGTTATTGTGGGCCCAGGAAACTCGAGCTTAGGGGATTATGGGAGCAGGACATTCTACCTTAGTTCCCCGTGGGGGCCGTGGAAGTATAAGAGTGGTTTTGGTGCCCCAGGAAATCTTACTTTACGTTATTTAGGAGGCCCAGAAACCTAGCTTATGTGATTCTCGGGGGCTCGTGATACCCTATGTTAGGTGATTATGGGGGCTCAGGAATTCTACCTTAGGTGATAGTGGGGGCTCAGAAAACCCTAGTGAAGGTGACGGTGGCACCGTGGAAACTCTAGCTTAGGTGATATGGGGGCCCCAGGAGCCTCTGTGTTCGGCGCTTTTGGTCTCAGGAAAGTCTAGCTTTGGTGATTGTGGATGCAAAGGTGGTAGCTTATGTCATTGTGGGGACCCAGGAAAGTGTACCTTAAGTGACTTTGATGGCCCGGAAACTTGTACCGTAAGTGATTGTGGGGTCCAGAACTCTCTCGCTACGGTGACTGTGGGCACGAAACTATTCTTTAGGTGACCGTGTGTCCGGGAACGATGGCTTCAGGTGAATGTGGGCTCGAGGGGATGGTACCTAGGTGAGTGTCGTCTAAGCAAACTATACCATAATTGACGGTGGTGACCTAGGAGACTCCACCTTAGTTGACTTTGACAGGCTAGAAAAAAATCTAATTTAAGTGATGCTGTGTCCCAGGAGCTCTCCCTTGGCGGGGGTGGGCGGAAGGAAACTCTAGCTTACGTGATTGTGGGTACTCCAGAAAATCTATTTTAGTTCATTGTGGGGTCCCAAATTTCTACCTTAGAATTGATGGTAGGGGGGGTCCAGAAAATTCAGCCTTAGGGGATTGTGGGAGCCCCGTAAACTCTAAAGTAGGTGACTGTGACCCAAACTTTACCGAGATGGATGTGGTGGGCCAAAAACTCTACCGTAGGTGCCTGTGAGCCTAGGAATCTCTAACTGAAAGGAATCTCTAGCTAGGCAATTGGGCCAGGTAACTACCACAGGTGATAGCAAGGGCCCAGGAAACTCTCCCTTAGGCGTTGGGGGCCCAGGAAACTCTGCCTCGGGTGGAAGTGGTCCCAGGAAACTTTACCTTAGGTGATTGTGGGCTCAAGAGACTCTTACCTTAGGTGATTTTGCTGGGACTAGGAGTACTTACCTTCAATGACTGTGGGCCTAGGAAACTAGTTCCGATGATCGGTGGTTGTGGACCAAGGAAATTCTACCTTGGGTGATCGTTTGGCCCAAGGTCATTGTACCTTAGGTGACTGTGGGGACCCTAGAAAATCTACTGTGGTTGTGGTGCCCAGGAAGCTCTAGTGTATGCGATCATGGGGTCTCTGAAAACTCGACCGTAGGTGATCATGGTAGTTTGGGTAACTCTAACTTAGGTTATTTGGGTGGCCCAGGAACCCTACCTGAGTCCATTGAGGGACACGGGGAATTTACCTTAGTTGATTGGGGGGTGTACCAAGAAAGGTCTAAGTTAGGTGACCGGGGCCAGACAACTCTAGCTTAGGTGATCGTTGGTGCCCAAGAAACTCTACCCTATGGGAGTGCGGAGGGCCAGGAAATTCTGTGTTCAGTGATTGTGGGGGACCAGGATAGTCTTCCTTAAGTAATTGTGTGGGGTTGAAAGCTTCTTACTTTAGTTGATTGTGGCCTCAGGGAAATCTAGATATGGTGAAGTTGGGGGCCCAGGGAACTCTGCCTAGGTGATCTGGGTGCCTGGAAATTCTGTGTAAGCAATGGTGGGGGCCTAAAGAAATCTACCTTTAGGGCATTATGAGGCCCCGGAAACTTGACCTAGGTGTTGGGGGGTTCACAAAACTCTACCTTACGTGATGAGGGTAGCAGAGGAATGGCTATGTAGGTGATTGTGGGTTCACAAGGAAAGTCTAGCTGTGTTGATTATGGGGCGGATACTCCACCTTAGGTGATTGCGGGGGTTGGAAAACTGTACTTTAGGTGTTGTGGGCTTCAGAAGTTCTAGAGTGGGTGATCATGGCCTAAACGCTACCTGAGGTGATTGTGGGGTTTCAGGAAACCCAGCCTTAGGGGACTGTGTGGTCCCAAGGAACTCTACATTAGGTAATGTTGGGAGCACAGGAAACTCTAACTTAGGTGATCTGGGGAGTGAGAAACTCGATCTTAGGTGTTTGAGGGGACCCGGGAAATAACACCTTAGGTGACTGTGGGAGCCCAGGAAACTAGTATGTGTTTGTGGGGTACCCGGAAACTCTCCATTAGGTGATTTTTCGAGATCCCTCTCTCTAACTTAGGGGATTTGGGAGGCCCAGGAAACAGATCCTAGGTGATTGTGGGTGCCCAAGAAACTATATCTTACGTAATTATGGGGGGAAATTATATCTTACGTAATTAGACTCTCAGGCAGCATGATCTTACGTAATTATGGGGGGGCCTGGACATTCTACCATATGTGTTTGTAGAGGCTCAGGAAATAATCGTAGTTGATTTGGGGGGCCTAGGAGTCACTAGTTTAGATGATTGTGGGGTCCCAGAACTCCCTACCTTAGGAGATTTGGGGACCCTTGAAACGCTGGCTTAGGTGATTGTGGGGGCCTAGAAACCACTACCCTACGTGATTGTGGGTCCAGGAGAGTCTACCTTAGGCGCCTGTTGGGTCCCAGGATGCTCTGGCTTAGGTGATTGTACGGGGTCAGGAATCTCCCTTCAGGTGATTATGCGGTCCCAGAAATCTCTAGGTTAGTTGTTTGTGAAGGCCCATGAAACTACCTTAGGTGATTACGGGGGCCGGGGAACCGTAGCTTGCATGTCTGTGGGTGCCCATGGAACTCCACCTTACAGCTTCTAGGGCCGCAGGGAACAGCTTAGGTGATTGTGACGTCAGCAACCTCTATGACAGTGATTGTGGTTCCCCGATAACTCTACCTTAGGTGGTTGCGTGTTCCCAGGAAACTGCGCATTAGTTGATTGTGGGCCAGGGACCTCTGCCTTTTAGTTGACCGTGGGGGCCCAGGAAATCATACCTTAGGTGATGGAGGTGGCCCAGGAAACTCGACTGTAGGTGACTGTGAGACCCGTGAAACTTGACCTCACTTGATCGTGGGGGCCCAGATTATTGAACCTTAGGTATTTGGGGACCTGAGGTGTTCTACCGTAGGTGATCCCAGGGGCCTGGGAAAGTCTATGTTAGGTGATTGTGAGGGCTCAGGAAACTCTACCTTAGGTGTTTGTGGAGGACCATGCATATGGATCTTAGGTGATTGTGGGAGGCCAGGATGTCTGCCTTAGTTAATTATGAGGGGGCCAGGAAAACCTACCATAGGTGATTACGGGGGCCCGGGAATCTCTACCTTATGTGAATGCGGGGTACAGGAAGTTCACCCTTAGGTAATCACCTGATCCTGAAGGGACTGTGGGAGCCAGGCTGATCTGTCATGGTCGGTCGTGGGGGGCCAGGATTGTCTACCTTAGTTGACGATGACCCCTCGGAAACTTGCCTTAGGTGATTGTGGGGGCTTAGGGAAGCCCCCCCTTAGGAGATTGTAAGGCCCTATGAATATCAGCCTTAGGTGATGTGTCTCTACTCACCTGGAAACTCAGCCTTAGGTGATCTTGGTGGGGGCTGGTGTTGGTGAGGCTAGGAATGTCTACCTTTGGTGATTGTGTGGGCCCAGAAAACTCAACCTTAGGTGATTGTGGGGGCCCAGAATGGTTTACCTTAGTTGGCTGGATCATGACGGGGCTAGGAAATTCTACCCTGTTATTTGTGAGGAGACTACCTTAAGTGATTGTGGGGGGTGCATGAAATCACCCTTAGAAGATAGTGGGGGCCTGGGAAGATCTACCTTATACGATGATGGGGACCTAGGAAACTGTACCTTAGGTGTTTGTGGGCACCTGGGAAATTCAACCTTAATTGATTGTGGGACCCATAAAGTCACCCTTAGGTGGCAGTGGGGTCCCAGGAAACTCTTCCTTGGTGATTGTGGTGGTGCTGAAGATTAGACCTCAGGTGATTGTGGGAATCCAGGAATCTCTACGGAGGAGATTGTTGGCCAGAGAAACTCTATCTTATGTGTTTGTGGGGTCCCCCAAAACTTGACCTCGGGTGATTGTTTGCCTGGGAAAGTCTACCTTAGGAGACGATGGTGCCGAAGAAACTGCCCACTAGGAGATTGTGGATGCCCAGGAAACTCCTTCTTGGTGAGCGTGGGGACGCTGGAAGCTCGAGCTCTGGAGCTCGTGGAGGTGCCGGAAACTTGACTTCGCTGATGGTGGGGCCCCCAGAGACTCGACCTTAGGTGTTTGTAGGGGAACATATATCTATTCTGCCAAAGGTGATATTGGGATCCATGAATCTTGACCTTAGCCATTGTTGGGGCCCAGGACACTGGACCTTAGATGATTGTGGGGGCCGGGAGAGTGTAACGTAGTTGATTTCGGGGGGCATCAAATTTTACATCTGTCGACTTTAGGCGCCCAGGAAACTCTTAGGTGATTGGGAGCCCAGAAAACTCTTAAGTGATTGTGGGGCCCCAGGAAACACTAGCTCAGGTGATTGTGCTTCTTAGCTTGCCCTGTCTTCATTCATGGGGTGGGGTGGGGTGCCTCGAAATTCTTCCCTATGTGATTGTGGGGGCCCAAACCAATTATTTAGGTGATTGTAAACCCAAGATTACCCATCTTAGGTGATCGTGGCCTCTTGAAACTCTGCCTTATGTGACTGTGTGGGCCCAGGAAGGCTAACTTAGATGATTGTTACAAGAAATTCTACCCGGGAAACGCTATAGTAGTGGCCCCAAACTGTACGTCATGTGATTGTAGTGGGCCATAAATCTCTTCCTTAGATGATTGTATGTCTAGGAAATGCTGCCTTTGGTGATTTGTGGGTCTTAAACACTCGAGCTTAGGAGATTGTGGCCAGCCAGTAAACTATCTTAGGTTATTGTGGGCCCAGGAAACTCGAGCTTAGGGGATTATGGGAGCAGGACATTCTACCTTAGTTCCCCGTGGGGGCCGTGGAAGTATAAGAGTGGTTTTGGTGCCCCAGGAAATCTTACTTTACGTTATTTAGGAGGCCCAGAAACCTAGCTTATGTGATTCTCGGGGGCTCGTGATACCCTATGTTAGGTGATTATGGGGGCTCAGGAATTCTACCTTAGGTGATAGTGGGGGCTCAGAAAACCCTAGTGAAGGTGACGGTGGCACCGTGGAAACTCTAGCTTAGGTGATATGGGGGCCCCAGGAGCCTCTGTGTTCGGCGCTTTTGGTCTCAGGAAAGTCTAGCTTTGGTGATTGTGGATGCAAAGGTGGTAGCTTATGTCATTGTGGGGACCCAGGAAAGTGTACCTTAAGTGACTTTGATGGCCCGGAAACTTGTACCGTAAGTGATTGTGGGGTCCAGAACTCTCTCGCTACGGTGACTGTGGGCACGAAACTATTCTTTAGGTGACCGTGTGTCCGGGAACGATGGCTTCAGGTGAATGTGGGCTCGAGGGGATGGTACCTAGGTGAGTGTCGTCTAAGCAAACTATACCATAATTGACGGTGGTGACCTAGGAGACTCCACCTTAGTTGACTTTGACAGGCTAGAAAAAAATCTAATTTAAGTGATGCTGTGTCCCAGGAGCTCTCCCTTGGCGGGGGTGGGCGGAAGGAAACTCTAGCTTACGTGATTGTGGGTACTCCAGAAAATCTATTTTAGTTCATTGTGGGGTCCCAAATTTCTACCTTAGAATTGATGGTAGGGGGGGTCCAGAAAATTCAGCCTTAGGGGATTGTGGGAGCCCCGTAAACTCTAAAGTAGGTGACTGTGACCCAAACTTTACCGAGATGGATGTGGTGGGCCAAAAACTCTACCGTAGGTGCCTGTGAGCCTAGGAATCTCTAACTGAAAGGAATCTCTAGCTAGGCAATTGGGCCAGGTAACTACCACAGGTGATAGCAAGGGCCCAGGAAACTCTCCCTTAGGCGTTGGGGGCCCAGGAAACTCTGCCTCGGGTGGAAGTGGTCCCAGGAAACTTTACCTTAGGTGATTGTGGGCTCAAGAGACTCTTACCTTAGGTGATTTTGCTGGGACTAGGAGTACTTACCTTCAATGACTGTGGGCCTAGGAAACTAGTTCCGATGATCGGTGGTTGTGGACCAAGGAAATTCTACCTTGGGTGATCGTTTGGCCCAAGGTCATTGTACCTTAGGTGACTGTGGGGACCCTAGAAAATCTACTGTGGTTGTGGTGCCCAGGAAGCTCTAGTGTATGCGATCATGGGGTCTCTGAAAACTCGACCGTAGGTGATCATGGTAGTTTGGGTAACTCTAACTTAGGTTATTTGGGTGGCCCAGGAACCCTACCTGAGTCCATTGAGGGACACAGGGAATTTACCTTAGTTGATTGGGGGGTGTACCAAGAAAGGTCTAAGTTAGGTGACCGGGGCCAGACAACTCTAGCTTAGGTGATCGTTGGTGCCCAAGAAACTCTACCCTATGGGAGTGCGGAGGGCCAGGAAATTCTGTGTTCAGTGATTGTGGGGGACCAGGATAGTCTTCCTTAAGTAATTGTGTGGGGTTGAAAGCTTCTTACTTTAGTTGATTGTGGCCTCAGGGAAATCTAGATATGGTGAAGTTGGGGGCCCAGGGAACTCTGCCTAGGTGATCTGGGTGCCTGGAAATTCTGTGTAAGCAATGGTGGGGGCCTAAAGAAATCTACCTTTAGGGCATTATGAGGCCCCGGAAACTTGACCTAGGTGTTGGGGGGTTCACAAAACTCTACCTTACGTGATGAGGGTAGCAGAGGAATGGCTATGTAGGTGATTGTGGGTTCACAAGGAAAGTCTAGCTGTGTTGATTATGGGGCGGATACTCCACCTTAGGTGATTGCGGGGGTTGGAAAACTGTACTTTAGGTGTTGTGGGCTTCAGAAGTTCTAGAGTGGGTGATCATGGCCTAAACGCTACCTGAGGTGATTGTGGGGTTTCAGGAAACCCAGCCTTAGGGGACTGTGTGGTCCCAAGGAACTCTACATTAGGTAATGTTGGGAGCACAGGAAACTCTAACTTAGGTGATCTGGGGAGTGAGAAACTCGATCTTAGGTGTTTGAGGGGACCCGGGAAATAACACCTTAGGTGACTGTGGGAGCCCAGGAAACTAGTATGTGTTTGTGGGGTACCCGGAAACTCTCCATTAGGTGATTTTTCGAGATCCCTCTCTCTAACTTAGGGGATTTGGGAGGCCCAGGAAACAGATCCTAGGTGATTGTGGGTGCCCAAGAAACTATATCTTACGTAATTATGGGGGGAAATTATATCTTACGTAATTAGACTCTCAGGCAGCATGATCTTACGTAATTATGGGGGGGCCTGGACATTCTACCATATGTGTTTGTAGAGGCTCAGGAAATAATCGTAGTTGATTTGGGGGGCCTAGGAGTCACTAGTTTAGATGATTGTGGGGTCCCAGAACTCCCTACCTTAGGAGATTTGGGGACCCTTGAAACGCTGGCTTAGGTGATTGTGGGGGCCTAGAAACCACTACCCTACGTGATTGTGGGTCCAGGAGAGTCTACCTTAGGCGCCTGTTGGGTCCCAGGATGCTCTGGCTTAGGTGATTGTACGGGGTCAGGAATCTCCCTTCAGGTGATTATGCGGTCCCAGAAATCTCTAGGTTAGTTGTTTGTGAAGGCCCATGAAACTACCTTAGGTGATTACGGGGGCCGGGGAACCGTAGCTTGCATGTCTGTGGGTGCCCATGGAACTCCACCTTACAGCTTCTAGGGCCGCAGGGAACAGCTTAGGTGATTGTGACGTCAGCAACCTCTATGACAGTGATTGTGGTTCCCCGATAACTCTACCTTAGGTGGTTGCGTGTTCCCAGGAAACTGCGCATTAGTTGATTGTGGGCCAGGGACCTCTGCCTTTTAGTTGACCGTGGGGGCCCAGGAAATCATACCTTAGGTGATGGAGGTGGCCCAGGAAACTCGACTGTAGGTGACTGTGAGACCCGTGAAACTTGACCTCACTTGATCGTGGGGGCCCAGATTATTGAACCTTAGGTATTTGGGGACCTGAGGTGTTCTACCGTAGGTGATCCCAGGGGCCTGGGAAAGTCTATGTTAGGTGATTGTGAGGGCTCAGGAAACTCTACCTTAGGTGTTTGTGGAGGACCATGCATATGGATCTTAGGTGATTGTGGGAGGCCAGGATGTCTGCCTTAGTTAATTATGAGGGGGCCAGGAAAACCTACCATAGGTGATTACGGGGGCCCGGGAATCTCTACCTTATGTGAATGCGGGGTACAGGAAGTTCACCCTTAGGTAATCACCTGATCCTGAAGGGACTGTGGGAGCCAGGCTGATCTGTCATGGTCGGTCGTGGGGGGCCAGGATTGTCTACCTTAGTTGACGATGACCCCTCGGAAACTTGCCTTAGGTGATTGTGGGGGCTTAGGGAAGCCCCCCCTTAGGAGATTGTAAGGCCCTATGAATATCAGCCTTAGGTGATGTGTCTCTACTCACCTGGAAACTCAGCCTTAGGTGATCTTGGTGGGGGCTGGTGTTGGTGAGGCTAGGAATGTCTACCTTTGGTGATTGTGTGGGCCCAGAAAACTCAACCTTAGGTGATTGTGGGGGCCCAGAATGGTTTACCTTAGTTGGCTGGATCATGACGGGGCTAGGAAATTCTACCCTGTTATTTGTGAGGAGACTACCTTAAGTGATTGTGGGGGGTGCATGAAATCACCCTTAGAAGATAGTGGGGGCCTGGGAAGATCTACCTTATACGATGATGGGGACCTAGGAAACTGTACCTTAGGTGTTTGTGGGCACCTGGGAAATTCAACCTTAATTGATTGTGGGACCCATAAAGTCACCCTTAGGTGGCAGTGGGGTCCCAGGAAACTCTTCCTTGGTGATTGTGGTGGTGCTGAAGATTAGACCTCAGGTGATTGTGGGAATCCAGGAATCTCTACGGAGGAGATTGTTGGCCAGAGAAACTCTATCTTATGTGTTTGTGGGGTCCCCCAAAACTTGACCTCGGGTGATTATTTGCCTGGGAAAGTCTACCTTAGGAGACGATGGTGCGGAAGAAACTGCCCACTAGGAGATTGTGGATGCCCAGGAAACTCCTTCTTGGTGAGCGTGGGGACGCTGGAAGCTCGAGCTCTGGAGCTCGTGGAGGTGCCGGAAACTTGACTTCGCTGATGGTGGGGCCCCCAGAGACTCGACCTTAGGTGTTTGTAGGGGAACATATATCTATTCTGCCAAAGGTGATATTGGGATCCATGAATCTTGACCTTAGCCATTGTTGGGGCCCAGGACACTGGACCTTAGATGATTGTGGGGGCCGGGAGAGTGTAACGTAGTTGATTTCGGGGGGCATCAAATTTTACCTCTGTCGACTTTGGGCGCCCAGGAAACTCTTAGGTGATTGGGAGCCCAGAAAACTCTTAAGTGATTGTGGGGCCCCAGGAAACACTAGCTCAGGTGATTGTGCTTCTTAGCTTGCCCTGTCTTCATTCATGGGGTGGGGTGGGGTGCCTCGAAATTCTTCCCTATGTGATTGTGGGGGCCCAAACCAATTATTTAGGTGATTGTAAACCCAAGATTACCCATCTTAGGTGATTGTGGCCTCTTGAAACTCTGCCTTATGTGACTGTGTGGGCCCAGGAAGGCTAACTTAGATGATTGTTACAAGAAATTCTACCCGGGAAACGCTATAGTAGTGGCCCCAAACTGTACGTCATGTGATTGTAGTGGGCCATAAATCTCTTCCTTAGATGATTGTATGTCTAGGAAATGCTGCCTTTGGTGATTTGTGGGTCTTAAACACTCGAGCTTAGGAGATTGTGGCCAGCCAGTAAACTATCTTAGGTTATTGTGGGCCCAGGAAACTCGAGCTTAGGGGATTATGGGAGCAGGACATTCTACCTTAGTTCCCCGTGGGGGCCGTGGAAGTATAAGAGTGGTTTTGGTGCCCCAGGAAATCTTACTTTACGTTATTTAGGAGGCCCAGAAACCTAGCTTATGTGATTCTCGGGGGCTCGTGATACCCTATGTTAGGTGATTATGGGGGCTCAGGAATTCTACCTTAGGTGATAGTGGGGGCTCAGAAAACCCTAGTGAAGGTGACGGTGGCACCGTGGAAACTCTAGCTTAGGTGATATGGGGGCCCCAGGAGCCTCTGTGTTCGGCGCTTTTGGTCTCAGGAAAGTCTAGCTTTGGTGATTGTGGATGCAAAGGTGGTAGCTTATGTCATTGTGGGGACCCAGGAAAGTGTACCTTAAGTGACTTTGATGGCCCGGAAACTTGTACCGTAAGTGATTGTGGGGTCCAGAACTCTCTCGCTACGGTGACTGTGGGCACGAAACTATTCTTTAGGTGACCGTGTGTCCGGGAACGATGGCTTCAGGTGAATGTGGGCTCGAGGGGATGGTACCTAGGTGAGTGTCGTCTAAGCAAACTATACCATAATTGACGGTGGTGACCTAGGAGACTCCACCTTAGTTGACTTTGACAGGCTAGAAAAAAATCTAATTTAAGTGATGCTGTGTCCCAGGAGCTCTCCCTTGGCGGGGGTGGGCGGAAGGAAACTCTAGCTTACGTGATTGTGGGTACTCCAGAAAATCTATTTTAGTTCATTGTGGGGTCCCAAATTTCTACCTTAGAATTGATGGTAGGGGGGGTCCAGAAAATTCAGCCTTAGGGGATTGTGGGAGCCCCGTAAACTCTAAAGTAGGTGACTGTGACCCAAACTTTACCGAGATGGATGTGGTGGGCCAAAAACTCTACCGTAGGTGCCTGTGAGCCTAGGAATCTCTAACTGAAAGGAATCTCTAGCTAGGCAATTGGGCCAGGTAACTACCACAGGTGATAGCAAGGGCCCAGGAAACTCTCCCTTAGGCGTTGGGGGCCCAGGAAACTCTGCCTCGGGTGGAAGTGGTCCCAGGAAACTTTACCTTAGGTGATTGTGGGCTCAAGAGACTCTTACCTTAGGTGATTTTGCTGGGACTAGGAGTACTTACCTTCAATGACTGTGGGCCTAGGAAACTAGTTCCGATGATCGGTGGTTGTGGACCAAGGAAATTCTACCTTGGGTGATCGTTTGGCCCAAGGTCATTGTACCTTAGGTGACTGTGGGGACCCTAGAAAATCTACTGTGGTTGTGGTGCCCAGGAAGCTCTAGTGTATGCGATCATGGGGTCTCTGAAAACTCGACCGTAGGTGATCATGGTAGTTTGGGTAACTCTAACTTAGGTTATTTGGGTGGCCCAGGAACCCTACCTGAGTCCATTGAGGGACACAGGGAATTTACCTTAGTTGATTGGGGGGTGTACCAAGAAAGGTCTAAGTTAGGTGACCGGGGCCAGACAACTCTAGCTTAGGTGATCGTTGGTGCCCAAGAAACTCTACCCTATGGGAGTGCGGAGGGCCAGGAAATTCTGTGTTCAGTGATTGTGGGGGACCAGGATAGTCTTCCTTAAGTAATTGTGTGGGGTTGAAAGCTTCTTACTTTAGTTGATTGTGGCCTCAGGGAAATCTAGATATGGTGAAGTTGGGGGCCCAGGGAACTCTGCCTAGGTGATCTGGGTGCCTGGAAATTCTGTGTAAGCAATGGTGGGGGCCTAAAGAAATCTACCTTTAGGGCATTATGAGGCCCCGGAAACTTGACCTAGGTGTTGGGGGGTTCACAAAACTCTACCTTACGTGATGAGGGTAGCAGAGGAATGGCTATGTAGGTGATTGTGGGTTCACAAGGAAAGTCTAGCTGTGTTGATTATGGGGCGGATACTCCACCTTAGGTGATTGCGGGGGTTGGAAAACTGTACTTTAGGTGTTGTGGGCTTCAGAAGTTCTAGAGTGGGTGATCATGGCCTAAACGCTACCTGAGGTGATTGTGGGGTTTCAGGAAACCCAGCCTTAGGGGACTGTGTGGTCCCAAGGAACTCTACATTAGGTAATGTTGGGAGCACAGGAAACTCTAACTTAGGTGATCTGGGGAGTGAGAAACTCGATCTTAGGTGTTTGAGGGGACCCGGGAAATAACACCTTAGGTGACTGTGGGAGCCCAGGAAACTAGTATGTGTTTGTGGGGTACCCGGAAACTCTCCATTAGGTGATTTTTCGAGATCCCTCTCTCTAACTTAGGGGATTTGGGAGGCCCAGGAAACAGATCCTAGGTGATTGTGGGTGCCCAAGAAACTATATCTTACGTAATTATGGGGGGAAATTATATCTTACGTAATTAGACTCTCAGGCAGCATGATCTTACGTAATTATGGGGGGGCCTGGACATTCTACCATATGTGTTTGTAGAGGCTCAGGAAATAATCGTAGTTGATTTGGGGGGCCTAGGAGTCACTAGTTTAGATGATTGTGGGGTCCCAGAACTCCCTACCTTAGGAGATTTGGGGACCCTTGAAACGCTGGCTTAGGTGATTGTGGGGGCCTAGAAACCACTACCCTACGTGATTGTGGGTCCAGGAGAGTCTACCTTAGGCGCCTGTTGGGTCCCAGGATGCTCTGGCTTAGGTGATTGTACGGGGTCAGGAATCTCCCTTCAGGTGATTATGCGGTCCCAGAAATCTCTAGGTTAGTTGTTTGTGAAGGCCCATGAAACTACCTTAGGTGATTACGGGGGCCGGGGAACCGTAGCTTGCATGTCTGTGGGTGCCCATGGAACTCCACCTTACAGCTTCTAGGGCCGCAGGGAACAGCTTAGGTGATTGTGACGTCAGCAACCTCTATGACAGTGATTGTGGTTCCCCGATAACTCTACCTTAGGTGGTTGCGTGTTCCCAGGAAACTGCGCATTAGTTGATTGTGGGCCAGGGACCTCTGCCTTTTAGTTGACCGTGGGGGCCCAGGAAATCATACCTTAGGTGATGGAGGTGGCCCAGGAAACTCGACTGTAGGTGACTGTGAGACCCGTGAAACTTGACCTCACTTGATCGTGGGGGCCCAGATTATTGAACCTTAGGTATTTGGGGACCTGAGGTGTTCTACCGTAGGTGATCCCAGGGGCCTGGGAAAGTCTATGTTAGGTGATTGTGAGGGCTCAGGAAACTCTACCTTAGGTGTTTGTGGAGGACCATGCATATGGATCTTAGGTGATTGTGGGAGGCCAGGATG
>NW_027193216.1:0-21000 GCF_949987515.2 Delphinus delphis | reverse complement strand
ACAAGGCTCCCAGTTCTCCATGGCCTGTCCTGCCTTTCTGGATTTTACACTTTTTTCAGATGGCCCTTTTGACCGGGGGGAAGTGAGACTTCATTGTAGTGCAGATTTCCTTTGCAAGCTTGCTTGGTTGGCCAAAAAGGGCGTATGCGTTTTTTCCTGAATATATTCAGGAAAAAACGCATACGCCCTTTTTGGCCAAGTGCATCATTGTGGACGTTCTGCCTCTTTTCCTATGCTTTCAATGCAATTCCAGTCTACCTCCTGAAATCGGTTTCCTGCAATTCTGCCCCGCTTTCAAGTCCTCTTGGCAGCCTTACTTCAGTCTATTTTTGGACGATAGCTGTCATTTATAACTCTGCAGGTTTGTGAATTACAGTGCCCCTGAGCTCCTTTCTTCAACTCGCTTTCTTTTGAGCTGGCCGCAACACCGCAGGATGTCTTCAGGCCCTAATGTGGTTCCGGCATGGCATGCTGAGCCTTTGGTTAATTCCTCTTCCTGGTGGGAAATGAGAATTAAATTTGCCCATCCAGACACCTCCAGCTAGTCTTTCATTGGTTCTCGCTATTCCTGTTCATCTTCCACAGAAATTGCAAACTAGGCCAAACAGGTGGTTAAAGGGACTGACTCTCCAAGTGGGGAGAGTGTTAGTAAAGCGTCTGGAATGTTGCACCCGAGTACCAGGGTACGAAAACTGAGACATATTTGAACACGTCTCCTGATCACATGGTTGATCATACTCTAGGTTCCACATGCATGTTTTAGATGAAGGAAGAATACCTTAAACCTGGGTAGTTGAAACCCGTGGAATGGGTACCATGCAATATGACTTCAAAGGGTCTTCATTTGCTCACGAACCTCTCCAATCCTATCACTGCTGCGTTTATGCCCCTGTACACATGCTTGATTCTCTTTCGGAGACATAGCAATCCATAGGTTTTAAGATACTTACTAGTCAGGTACATTCTTAGGCGTTTAATATGGGGTGTTGAGTCCATTTCGTTGAGCAAGGAGTAGCTCTTGTCTATTCCATATTTGGCTTAAGGAACATTATCTCAATCTCTGGTTTTATGCAGCACCCCAACTCACCTTTCCCCTTAAGCAAGCATAAGTTGGTTTTCTAAATTTGAGACCCTGTTCTGTTCTGTAATTCAGTTCCTCTGTAGCCAAGTTTACATTCCGTGTATTACTGATATCTTATGATGTTTCTTCTTCTGTGTGACTTATTTCAGTTAGAATCATCATACCTGAATCCACTCATTGTGCTGCTAAGGGCCTGATGACACAGATTTCATTGCTGCGTGATATTGCTTTGTAAGTAAATACCACAAATTCCTTATCCATTTTTCACTTTCTGCGATGTTGAACTTGTACTGTAAACGAGGTTCTTGTAAACAGAGCCGTTCGAAACTTTGGCGTGGCTGTGTCTTTTTGATTTTAATTTCCCTAAGCTATAGGACCATAAGTGGAAGTGCCCTAGGCTCTGTTGCTTTGTTTTTTAGATGTTTCAGGAAACACCATACACTTCTCCCAGGTGTCTGTTGGCAATTTACATCCCGCCCATCAGCATAACAAGGCTCCCAGTTCTCCATGGCCTGTCCTGCCTTTCTGGATTTTACACTTTTTTCAGATGGCCCTTTTGACCGGGGGGAAGTGAGACTTCATTGTAGTGTAGATTTCCTTTGCAAGCTTGCTTGGTTGGCCAAAAAGGGCGTATGCGTTTTTTCCTGAATATATTCAGGAAAAAACGCATACGCCCTTTTTGGCCAAGTGCATCATTGTGGACGTTCTGCCTCTTTTCCTATGCTTTCAATGCAATTCCAGTCTACCTCCTGAAATCGGTTTCCTGCAATTCTGCCCCGCTTTCAAGTCCTCTTGGCAGCCTTACTTCAGTCTATTTTTGGACGATAGCTGTCATTTATAACTCTGCAGGTTTGTGAATTACAGTGCCCCTGAGCTCCTTTCTTCAACTCGCTTTCTTTTGAGCTGGCCGCAACACCGCAGGATGTCTTCAGTCCCTAATGTGGTTCCGGCATGGCACGCTGAGCCTTTGGTTAATTCCTCTTCCTGGTGGGAAATGAGAGTTAAATTTGCCCATCCAGACACCTCCAGCTAGTCTCTCATTGGTTCTCGCTATTCCTGTTCATCTTCCACAGAAATTGCAAACTGGGCCAAACAGGTGGTTAAAGGGACTGACTCTCCAAGTGGGGAGAGTGTTAGTAAAGCGTCTGGAATGTTGCACCCGAGTACCAGGGTACGAAAACTGAGACATATTTGAACACGTCTCCTGATCACATGGTTGATCATACTCTAGGTTCCACATGCATGTTTTAGATGAAGGAAGAATACCTTAAACCTGGGTAGTTGAAACCCGTGGAATGGGTACCATGCAATATGACTTCAAAGGGTCTTCATTTGCTCACGAACCTCTCCAATCCTATCACTGCTGCGTTTATGCCCCTGTACACATGCTTGATTCTCTTTCGGAGACATAGCAATCCATAGGTTTTAAGATACTTACTAGTCAGGTACATTCTTAGGCGTTTAATATGGGGTGTTGAGTCCATTTCGTTGAGCAAGGAGTAGCTCTTGTCTATTCCATATTTGGCTTAAGGAACTTTATCTGTGCTCATTTCAATCTCTGGTTTTATGCAGCACCCCAACTCACCTTTCCCCTTAAGCAAGCATAAGTTGGTTTTCTAAATTTGAGACCCTGTTCTGTTCTGTAATTCAGTTCCTCTGTAGCCAAGTTTACATTCCGTGTATTACTGATATCTTATGATGTTTCTTCTTCTGTGTGACTTATTTCTGTTAGAATCATCATACCTGAATCCACTCATTGTGCTGCTAAGGGCCTGATGACACAGATTTCATTGCTGCGTGATATTGCTTTGTAAGTAAATACCACAAATTCTTTATCCATTTTTCACTTTCTGCGATGTTGAACTTGTACTGTAAACGAGGTTCTTGTAAACAGAGCCGTTCCAAACTTTGGGGTGGCTGTGTCTTTTTGATTTTAATTTCCCTAAGCTATAGGACCATAAGTGGAAGTGCCCTAGGTTCTGTTGCTTTGTTTTTTAGATGTTTCAGGAAACACCATACACTTCTCCCGAGTGGTTCTTGGCAATTTACATCCCGCCTATCAGCATAACAAGGCTCCCAGTTCTCCATGGCCTGTCCTGCCTTTCTGGATTTTACACTTTTTTCAGATGGCCCTTTTGACCGGGGGGGAAGTGAGACTTCATTGTAGTGCAGATTTCCTTTGCAAGCTTGCTTGGTTGGCCAAAAAGGGCGTATATGTTTTTTCCTGAATATATTCAGGAAAAAACGCATACGCCCTTTTTGGCCAAGTGCATCATTGTGGACGTTCTGCCTCTTTTCCTATGCTTTCAATGCAATTCCAGTCTACCTCCTGAAATCGGTTTCCTACAATTCTGCTCCGCTTTCAAGTCCTCTTGGCAGCCTTACTTCAGTATATTTTGGGACGATAGCTGTCATTTATAACTCTGCAGGTTTGTGAATTACAGTGCCCCTGAGCTCCTTTCTTCAACTCGCTTTCTTTTGAGCTGGCCGCAACACCGCAGGATGGCTTCAGGCCCTAATCTGGTTCCGGTACGGCACACTGAGCCTTTGGTTATTTCCTCTTCCTGGTGGGAAATGAGAGTTAAATTTGCCCGTCCAGACACCTCCAGCTAGCCTCTCATTGGTTCTCGCTATTCCTGTTCATCTTCCGCAGAAATTGCAAACTGTGCCAAACAGGAGGTTAAAGGCGCTAACCCTCCAAGTGGGGAGAGTGTTAGTAAAGCGTCTGGAATGTTGCACCCGAGTACCAGGGGAGGAAAACTGAGACATATTTGAACACGTCTCCCGTTCACATGGTTGATCATACTCTGGGTTCCACATGCATGTGTTAGCTGAAGGAAGAATACCTTAAACCTGGAGAGTTGAGACCCGTGTAATGGGTACCATGCAATATGACTTCAAAGGGTCTTCATTTGCTCACCGAACCTCTCCAATCCTATCACTGCTGCGTTTATGCCCCTGTACACATGCTTTATTCTCTTTTGGAGGCATAGCAATCCATAGGTTTTAAGATACTTACTAGTCAGGTACATTCTTAGGCATTTAATATGGGGTTTTGAGTCCATTTCGTTGAGCAAGGAGTAGCTCTTGTCTATTCCATATTTGGCTTAAGGAACTTTATCTGTGCTCATTTCAATCTCTGGTTTTATGCAGCACCCCAACTCACCTTTCCCCTTAAGCAAGCATAAGTTGGTTTTCTAAATTTGAGACCCTGTTCTGTTCTGTAATTCAGTTCCTGTGTAGCCAAGTTTACATTCCGTGTATTACTGATATCTTATGATGTTTCTTTTTCTGTGTGACTTATTTCAGTTAGAATCATCGTACCTGAATCCACTCATTATGCTGCTACCGGCCTGATGACATAGATTTCATTGCTGAGTGATACTGCATTGTACGTAAGTACCACAAGTTCTTTATCCATTTTTCACTTTCTGCGATGTTGAACTTGTACTGTAAACGAGGTTCTTGTAAACAGAGCCGTTCGAAACTTTGGGGTGGCTGTGTCTTTTTGATTTTAAATTCCCTAAGCTATAGGACCATAAGTGGAAGTGCCCTAGGCTCTGTTGCTTTGTTTTTTAGATGTTTCAGGAAACACCATACACTTCTCCTGAGTGTTTGTTGGCAATTTACATCCCGCCCTTCAGCATAACAAGGCTCCCAGTTCTCCATGGCCTGTTGCCTTTCTGGATTTTACACTTTTTTCAGATGGCCCTTTTGACCGGGGGAAAGTGAGACTTCATTGTAGTGCAGATTTCCTTTGCAAGCTTGCTTGGTTGGCCAAAAAGGGCGTATGCGTTTTTTCCTGAATATATTCAGGAAAAAACGCATACGCCCTTTTTGGCCAAGTGCATCATTGTGGACGTTCTGCCTCTTTTCCTATGCTTTCAATGCAATTCCAGTCTACCTCCTGAAATCGGTTTCCTGCAATTCTGCCCCGCTTTCAAGTCCTCTTGGCAGCCTTACTTCAGTCTATTTTTGGACGATAGCTGTCATTTATAACTCTGCAGGTTTGTGAATTACAGTGCCCCTGAGCTCCTTTCTTCAACTCGCTTTCTTGTGACCTGGCCGCAACACCGCAGGATGGCTTCAGGCCCTAATCTGGTTCCGGCACGGCACGCTGAGCCTTTGGTTATTTCCTCTTCCTGGTGGGAAATGAGAGTTAAATTTGCCCGTCCAGACACCTCCAGCTAGTCTCTCATTGGTTCTCGCTATTCCTGTTCATCTTCCAAGAAATTGCAAACTGGGCCAAACAGGAGGTTAAAGGCGCTGACTCTCCAAGTGGGGAGAGTGTTAGTAAAGCGTCTGGAATGTTGCACCCGAGTACCAGGGGAGGAAAACTGAGAAATATTTGAACACGTCTCCCGTTCACATGGTTGATCATACTTGGTTTCCACATGCATCTTTTAGCTGAAGGAAGAATAACTTAAACCTGGGTATTTGAAACCCGTGGAATGGGTACCATGCAATATGACTTCAAAGGGTCTTCATTTGCTCACCGAACCTCTCCAATCCTATCACTGCTGCGTTTATGCCCCTGTACACATGCTTGATTCTCTTTCGGAGACATAGCAATCCATAGGTTTTAAGATACTTACTAGTCAGGTACATTCTTAGGCGTTTAATATGGGGTGTTGAGTCCATTTCGTTGAGCAAGGAGTAGCTCTTGTCTATTCCATATTTGGCTTAAGGAACTTTATCTGTGCTCATTTCAATCTCTGGTTTTATGCAGCACCCCAACTCACCTTTCCCCTTAAGCAAGCATAAGTTGGTTTTCTAAATTTGAGACCCTGTTCTGTTCTGTAATTCAGTTCCTCTGTAGCCAAGTTTACATTCCGTGTATTACTGATATCTTATGATGTTTCTTTTTCTGTGTGACTTATTTCAGTTAGAATCATCATACCTGAATCCACTCATTGTGCTGCTAAGGGCCTGATGACACAGATTTCATTGCTGAGTGATATTGCTTTGTAAGTAAATACCACAACTTCTTTATCCATTTTTCAATTTCTGCGATGTTGAACTTGTACTGTAAACGATGTTCTTGTAAACAGAGCCGTTCCCAACTTTGGGGTGGCTGTGTCTTTTTGATTTTAATTTCCCTAAGCTATAGGACCATAAGTGGAAGTGCCCTAGGCTCTGTTGCTTTGTTTTTTAGATGTTTCAGGAAACACCATACACTTCTCCTGAGTGTCTGTTGGTAATTTACATCCCGCCCATCAGCATAACAAGGCTCCCAGTTCTCCATGGCCTGTCCTGCCTTTCTGGATTTTACACTTTTTTCAGATGGCCCTTTTGACCGGGGGGAAGTGAGACTTCATTGTAGTGCAGATTTCCTTTGCAAGCTTGCTTGGTTGGCCAAAAAGGGCGTATGCGTTTTTTCCTGAATATATTCAGGAAAAAACGCATACGCCCTTTTTGGCCAAGTGCATCATTGTGGACGTTCTGCCTCTTTTCCTATGCTTTCAATGCAATTCCAGTCTACCTCCTGAAATCGGTTTCCTGCAATTCTGCCCCGCTTTCAAGTCCTCTTGGCAGCCTTACTTCAGTCTATTTTTGGACGATAGCTGTCATTTATAACTCTGCAGGTTTGTGAATTACAGTGCCCCTGAGCTCCTTTCTTCAACTCGCTTTCTTGTGACCTGGCCGCAACACCGCAGGATGGCTTCAGGCCCTAATCTGGTTCCGGCCCGGCACACTGATCCTTTGGTTATTTCCTCTTCCTGGTGGGAAATGAGAGTTAAATTTGCCCATCCAGACACCTCCAGCTAGTCTCTCATTGGTTCTCGCTATTCCTGTTCATCTTCCGCAGAAATTGCAAACTGGGCCAAACAGGAGGTTAAAGGGACTGACTCTCCAAGTGGGGAGAGTGTTAGTAAAGCGTCTGGAATGTTGCACCCGAGTACCAGGGTACGAAAACTGAGACATATATGAACACGTCTCCCGATCACATGGTTGATCATACTCTAGGTTCCACATGCATGTTTTAGCTGAAGGAAGAATACCTTAAACCTGGGTAGTTGAAACCCGTGGAATGGGTACCATGCAATATGACTTCAAAGGGTCTTCATTTGCTCACCGAACCTCTCCAATCCTATCACTGCTGCGTTTATGCCCCTGTACACACGCTTGATTCTCTTTTGGAGACATAGCAATCCATAGGTTTTAAGATACTTACTAGTCAGGTACATTCTTAGGCGTTTAATATGGGGTGTTGAGTCCATTTTGTTGAGCAAGGAGTAGCTCTTGTCTATTCCATATTTGGCTTAAGGAACTTTATCTGTGCTCATTTCAATCTCTGGTTTTATGCAGCACCCCAACTCACCTTTCCCCTTAAGCAAGCATAAGTTGGTTTTCTCAATTTGAGACCCTGTTCTGTTTTGGAATGCAGTTCCTGTGTAGCCAAGTTTACATTCCGTGTATTAGTGATATCTTATGATGTTTCTTTTTCTGTGTGACTTATTTCAGTTAGAATCATCGTACCTGAATCCACTCATTATGCTGCTACAGGCCTGATGACATAGATTTCATTGCTGAGTGATACTGCATTGTACGTAAGTACCACAAGTTCTTTATCCATTTTTCACTTTCTGTGATATTGAACTTGTACGGTAAACGAGGTTCTTGTAAACGGAGGCGTCCCAAACTTTGGGGTGGCTGTGTCTTTTTGATTTTAAATTCCCTAAGCTATAGGACCATAAGTGGAAGTGCCCTAGGTTCTGTTGCTTTGTTTTTTAGATGTTTCAGGAAACACCATACACTTCTCCTGAGTGTCTGTTGGCAATTTACATCCCGCCCATCAGCATAACAAGGCTCCCAGTTCTCCATGGCCTGTTGCCTTTCTGGATTTTACACTTTTTTCAGATGGCCCTTTTGACCGGGGGGAAGTGAGACTTCATTGTAGTGCAGATTTCCTTTGCAAGCTTGCTTGGTTGGCCAAAAAGGGCGTATGCGTTTTTTCCTGAATATATTCAGGAAAAAACGCATACGCCCTTTTTGGCCAAGTGCATCATTGTGGACGTTCTGCCTCTTTTCCTATGCTTTCAATGCAATTCCAGTCTACCTCCTGAAATCGGTTTCCTGCAATTCTGCCCCGCTTTCAAGTCCTCTTGGCAGCCTTACTTCAGTCTATTTTTGGACGATAGCTGTCATTTATAACTCTGCAGGTTTGTGAATGACAGTGCCCCTGAGCTCCTTTCTTCAACTCGCTTTCTTTTGAGCTGGCCGCAACACCGCATGATGGCTTCAGGCCCTAATCTTGTTCCGGTACGGCATGCCGAGCCTTTGGTTATTTCCTCTTCCTGGTGGGAAATGAGAGTTAAATTTGCCCGTCCAGACACCTCCAGCTAGTCTCTCATTGGTTCTCGCTATTCCTGTTCATCTTCCGCAGAAATTGCAAACTGGGCCAAACAGGAGGTTAAAGGCGCTGACTCTCCAAGTCGGGAGAGTGTTAGTAAAGCGTCTGGAATGTTGCACCCGAGTACCAGGGGAGGAAAACTGAGACATATTTGAACACGTCTCCCGTTCACATGGTTGATCATACTCTGGGTTCCACATGCATGTTTTAGCTGAAGGAAGAATACCTTAAACCTGGAGAGTTGAGACCCGTGTAATGGGTACCATGCAATATGACTTCAAAGGGTCTTCATTTGCTCACCGAACCTCTCCAATCCTATCACTGCTGCGTTTATACCCCTGTACACACGCTTGATTCTCTTTTGGAGACATAGCAATCCATAGGTTTTAAGATACTTACTAGTCAGGTACATTCTTAGGCGTTTAATATGGGGTGTTGAGTCCATTTCGTTGAGCAAGGAGTAGCTCTTGTCTATTCCATATTTGGCTTAAGGAACTTTATCTGTACTCATTTCAATCTCTGGTTTTATGCAGCACCCCAACTCACCTTTCCCCTTAAGCAAGCATAAGTTGGTTTTCTAAATTTGAGACCCTGTTCTGTTTTGGAATGCAGTTCCTGTGTAGCCAAGTTTACATTCCGTGTATTAGTGATATCTTATGATGTTTCTTTTTCTGTGTGACTTATTTCAGTTAGAATCATCGTACCTGAATCCACTCATTATGCTGCTACGGGTCTGATGACATAGATTTCATTGCTGATTGATACTGCATTGTACGTAACTACCACAAGTTCTTTATCCATTTTTCACTTTCTGTGATATTGAACTTGTACGGTAAACGAGGTTCTTGTAAACGGAGGCGTCCCAAACTTTGGGGTGGCTGTGTCTTTTTGATTTTAATTTCCCTAAGCTATAGGACCATAAGGGGAAGTGCCCTAGGCTCTGTTCCTTTGTTTTTTAGATGTTTCAGGAAACACCATACACTTCTCCTGAGTGTCTGTTGGCAATTCACATCCCGCCCATCAGCATAACAAGGCTCCCAGTTCTCAATGGCCTGTTGCCTTTCTGGATTTTACACTTTTTTCAGATGGCCCTTTTGACCAGGGGGAAGTGAGACTTCATTGTAGTGCAGATTTCCTTTGCAAGCCTGCTTGGTTGGCCAAAAAGGGCGTATGCGTTTTTTCCTGAATATATTCAGGAAAAAACGCATACGCCCTTTTTGGCCAAGTGCATCATTGTGGACGTTCTGCCTCTTTTCCTATGCTTTCAATGCAATTCCAGTCTACCTCCTGAAATCGGTTTCCTGCAATTCTGCCCCGCTTTCAAGTCCTCTTGGCAGCCTTACTTCAGTCTATTTTTGGACGATAGCTCTCATTTATAACTCTGCAGGTTTGTGAATTACAGTGCCCCTGAGCTCCTTTCTTCAACTCGCTTTCTTGTGACCTGGCCGCAACACCGCAGGATGGCTTCAGGCCCTAACCTGGTTCCGGCCCGGCATGCTGAGCCTTTGGTTAATTCCTCTTCCTGGTGGGAAATGAGAGTTAAATTTGCCCGTCCAGACACCTCCAGCTAGCCTCTCATTGGTTCTCGCTATTCCTGTTTATCTTCCACAGAAATTGCAAACTGGGCCAAACAGGAGGTTAAAGGGACTGACTCTCCAAGTCGGGAGAGTGTTAGTAAAGCGTCTGGAATGTTGCACCCGAGTACCAGGGGAGGAAAACTGAGACATATTTGAATACGTCTCCCGTTCACATGGTTGATCATACTCTGGGTTCCACATGCATGTTTTAGCTGAAGGAAGAATACCTTAAACCTGGGTAGTTGAAACCCGTGTAATGGGTACCATGCAATATGACTTCAAAGGGTCTTCATATGCTCACCGAACCTCTCCAATCCTATCACTGCTGCGTTTATGCCCCTGTACACATGCTTGATTCTCTTTCGGAGACATAGCAATCCATAGGTTTTAAGATACTTACTAGTCAGTTACATTCTTAGGCGTTTAATATGGGGTGTTGAGTCCATTTCATTGAGCAAGGAGTAGCTCTTGTCTATTCCATATTTGGCTTAAGGAACTTTATCTGTGCTCATTTCAATCTCTGGTTTTATGCAGCACCCCAACTCACCTTTCCCCTTAAGCAAGCATAAGTTGGTTTTCTAAATTTGAGACCCTGTTCTGTTCTGTAATTCAGTTCCTGTGTAGCCAAGTTTACATTCCGTGTATTACTGATATCTTATGATGTTTCTTTTTCTGTGTGACTTATTTCAGTTAGAATCATCATACCTGAATCCACTCATTGTGCTGCTAAGGGCCTGATGACACAGATTTCATTGCTGAGTGATATTGCTTTGTAAGTAAATACCACAACTTCTTTATCCATTTTTCACTTTCTGCGATGTTGAACTTGTACTGTAAAGGAGGTTCTTGTAAACAGAGCCGATCCAAACTTTGGGGTGGCTGTGTCTCTTTGATTTTAATTTCCCTAAGCTATAGGACCATAAGTGGAAGTGCCCTAGGTTCTGTTGCTTTGTTTTTTAGTTGTTTCAGGAAACACCATACACTTCTCCCGAGTGGTTGTTGGCAATTTACATCCCGCCCATCAGCATAACAAGGCTCCCAGTTCTCCATGGCCTGTCCTGCCTTTCTGGATTTTACCCTTTTTTCAGATGGCCCTTTTGACCGGGGGGAAGTGAGACTTCATTGTAGTGCAGATTTCCTTTGCAAGCTTGCTTGGTTGGCCAAAAAGGGCGTATGCGTTTTTTCCTGAATATATTCAGGAAAAAACGCATACGCCCTTTTTGGCCAAGTGCATCATTGTGGACGTTCTGCCTCTTTTCCTATGCTTTCAATGCAATTCCAGTCTACCTCCTGAAATCGGTTTCCTGCAATTCTGCCTCGCTTTCAAGTCCTCTTGGCAGCCTTACTTCAGTCTATTTTTGGACGATAGCTGTCATTTATAACTCTGCAGGTTTGTGAATTACAGTGCCCCTGAGCTCCTTTCTTCAACTCGCTTTCTTGTGACCTGGCCGCAACACCGCAGGATGTCTTCAGGCCCTAATGTGGTTCCGGCATGGCATGCTGAGCCTTTGGTTAATTCCTCTTCCTGGTGGGAAATGAGAGTTAAATTTGCCCGTCCAGACACCTCCAGCTAGCCTCTCATTGGTTCTCGCTATTCCTGTTCATCTTCCGCAGAAATTGCAAACTGGGCCAAACAGGAGGTTAAAGGGACTGACTCTCCAAGTCGGGAGAGTGTTAGTAAAGCGTCTGGAATGTTGCACCCGAGTACCAGGGTACGAAAACTGAGACATATTTGAACACGTCTCCCGTTCACATGGTTGATCATACTCTGGGTTCCACATGCATGTTTTAGCTGAAGGAAGATTACCTTAAACCTGGAGAGCTGAGACCCGTGTAATGGGTACCATGCAATATGACTTCAAAGGGTCTTCATTTGCTCACCGAACCTCTCCAATCCTATCACTGCTGCGTTTATGCCCCTGTACACACGCTTGATTCTCTTTTGGAGACATAGCAATCCATAGGTTTTAAGATACTTACTAGTCAGGTACATTCTTAGGCGTTTAATATGGGGTTTTGAGTCCATTTCGTTGAGCAAGGAGTAGCTCTTGTCTATTCCATATTTGGCTTAAGGAACTTTATCTGTGCTCATTTCAATCTCTGGTTTTATGCAGCACCCCAACTCACCTTTCCCCTTAAGCAAGCATAAGTTGGTTTTCTAAATTTGAGACCCTGTTCTGTTTTGGAATGCAGTTCCTGTGTAGCCAAGTTTACATTCCGTGTATTAGTGATATCTTATGATGTTTCTTTTTCTGTGTGACTTATTTCAGTTAGAATCATCGTACCTGAATCCACTCATTATGCTGCTACGGGCCTGATGACATAGATTTCATTGCTGAGTGATACTGCATTGTACGTAAGTACCACAAGTTCTTTATCCATTTTTCACTTTCTGTGATATTGAACTTGTACGGTAAACGAGGTTCTTGTAAATGGAGGCGTCCCAAACTTTGGGGTGGCTGTGTCCTTTTGATTTTAATTTCCCTAAGCTATAAGACCATAAGTGGAAGTGCCCTAGGCTCTGTTGCTTTGTTTTTTAGATGTTTCAGGAAACACCATACACTTCTCCTGAGTGTCTGTTGGCAATTTACATCCCGCCCATCAGCATAACTAGGCTCCCAGTTCTCCATGGCCTGTCCTGCCTTTCTGGATTTTACACTTTTTTCAGATGGCCCTTTTGACTGGGGGGAAGTGAGACTTCATTGTAGTGCAGATTTCCTTTGCAAGTTTGCTTGGTTGGCCAAAAAGGGCGTATGCGTTTTTTCCTGAATATATTCAGGAAAAAACGCATACACCCTTTTTGGCCAAGTGCATCATTGTGGACGTTCTGCCTCTTTTCCTATGCTTTCAATGCAATTCCAGTCTACCTCCTGAAATTGGTTTCCTGCAATTCTGCCCCGCTTTCAAGTCCTCTTGGCAGCCTTACTTCAGTCTATTTTTGGACGATAGCTGTCATTTATAACTCTGCAGGTTTGTGAATTACAGTGCCCCTGAGCTCCTTTCTTCAACTCGCTTTCTTGTGACCTGGCCGCAACACCGCAGGATGTTTTAAGGCCCTAATCTGGTTCTGGCATGGCACGCTGAGCCTTTGGTTAATTCCTCTTCCTGGTGGGAAATGAGAGTTAAATTTGCCCATCCAGACACCTCCAGCTAGTCTCTCATTGGTTCTCGCTATTCCTGTTCAACTTCCGCAGAAATTGCAAACTGGGCCAAACAGGAGGTTAAAGGCGCTGACTCTCCAAGTGGGGAGAGTGTTAGTAAAGCGTCTGGAATGTTGCACCCGAGTACCAGGGGAGGAAAACTGAGACATATTTGAACACATCTCCCGATCACATGGTTGATCATACTCTGGGTTCCACATGCATGTTTTAGCTGAAGGAAGAATACCTAAAATCTGGGTATTTGAAACCCGTGGAATGGGTACCATGCAATATGACTTCAAAGGGTCTTCATTTGCTCACCGAACCTCTCCAATCCTATCACTGCTGCGTTTATGCCCCTGTACACACGCTTGATTCTCTTTCGGAGACATAGCAATCCATAGGTTTTAAGATACTTACTAGTCAGGTACATTCTTAGGCGTTTAATATGCGGTGTTGAGTCCATTTCGTTGAGCAAGGAGTAGCTCTTGTCTATTCCATATTTGGCTTAAGGAACTTTATCTGTGCTCATTTCAATCTCTGGTTTTATGCAGCACCCCAACTCACCTTCCCCCTTAAGCAAGCATAAGTTGGTTTTCTAAATTTGAGACCCTGTTCTGTTCTGTAATTCAGTTCCTGTGTAGCCAAGTTTACATTCCGTTTATTACTGATATATTATGATGTTTCTTTTTCTGTGTGACTTATTTCAGTTAGAATCATCATACCTGAATCCACTCATTGTGCTGCTAAGGGCCTGATGACATAGATTTCATTGCTGAGTGATATTGCTTTGTAAGTGAATACCACAACTTCTTTATCCATTTTTCACTTTCTGCGATGTTGAACTTGTACTGTAAACGAGGTTCTTGTAAACAGAGCCATTCCAAACATTGGGGTGGCTGTGTCTTTTTGATTTTAATTTCCCTAAGCTATAGGACCATAAGTGGAAGTGCCCTAGGCTCTGTTGCTTTGTTTTTTAGATGTTTCAGGAAACACCATACACTTCTCCGGAGTGGTTGTTGGCAATTTACATCCCGCCCATCAGCATAACAAGGCTCCCAGTTCTCCATGGCCTGTCCTGCCTTTCTGGATTTTACACTTTTTTCAGATGGCCCTTTTGACCGGGGGGAAGTGAGACTTCATTGTAGTGCAGATTTCCTTTGCAAGCTTGCTTGGTTGGCCAAAAAGGGCGTATGCGTTTTTTCCTGAATATATTCAGGAAAAAACGCATACGCCCTTTTTGGCCAAGTGCATCATTGTGGACGTTCTGCCTCTTTTCCTATGCTTTCAATGCAATTCCAGTCTACCTCCTGAAATCGGTTTCCTGCAATTCTGCCCCGCTTTCAAGTCCTCTTGGCAGCCTTACTTCAGTCTATTTTTGGACGATAGCTGTCATTTATAACTCTGCAGGTTTGTGAATTACAGTGCCCCTGAGCTCCTTTCTTCAACTCGCTTTCTTGTGACCTGGCCGCAACACCGCAGGATGGCTTCAGGCCCTAATCTGGTTCCGGCCCGGCATGCTGAGCCTTTGGTTAATTCCTCTTCCTGGTGGGAAATGAGAGTTAAATTTGCCCGTCCAGACACCTCCAGCTAGCCTCTCATTGGTTCTCGCTATTCCTGTTCATCTTCCACAGAAATTGCAAACTGGGCCAAACAGGAGGTTAAAGGGACTGACTCTCCAAGTGGGGAGAGTGTTAGTAAAGCGTCTGGAATGTTGCACCCGAGTACCAGGGTACGAAAACTGAGACATATTTGAACACGTCTCCCGATCACATGGTTGATCATACTGTAGGTTCCACATGCATGTTTTAGCTGAAGGAAGAATACCTAAAACCTGGGTAGTTGAAACCCGCGGAATAGGTACCATGCAATAAGACTTCAAAGGGTCTTCATTTGCTCACCGAACCTCTCCAATCCTATCACTGCTGCGTTTATGCCCCTGTACACACGCTTGATTCTCTTTTGGAGACATTGCAATCCATAGGTTTTAAGATACTTACTAGTCAGGTACATTCTTAGGCGTTTAATATGCGGTGTTGAGTCCATTTCGTTGAGCAAGGAGTAGCTCTTGTCTATTCCATATTTGGCTTAAGGAACTTTATCTGTGCTCATTTCAATCTCTGGTTTTATGCAGCACCCCAACTCACCTTTCCCCTTAAGCAAGCATAAGTTGGTTTTCTAAATTTGAGACCCTGTTCTGTTCTGTAATTCAGTTCCTGTGTAGCCAAGTTTCCATTCCGTGTATTACTGATATCTTATGATGTTTCTTTTTCTGTGTGACTTATTTCAGTTAGAATCATCATACCTGAATCCACTCATTGTGCTGCTAAGGGCCTGATGACATAGATTTCATTGCTGAGTGATATTGCTTTGTAAGTGAATACCACAACTTCTTTATCCATTTTTCACTTTCTGCGATGTTGAACTTGTACTGTAAACAAGGTTCTTGTAAACAGAGCCGTTCCAAACTTTGGGGTGGCTGTGTCTTTTTGATTTTAATTTCCCTAAGCTATAGGACCATAAGTGGAAGTGCCCTAGGCTCTGTTGCTTTGTTTTTTAGATGTTTCAGGAAACACCATACACTTCTCCGGAGTGGTTGTTGGCAATTTACATCCCGCCCATCAGCATAACAAGGCTCCCAGTTCTCCATGGCCTGTCCTGCCTTTCTGGATTTTACACTTTTTTCAGATGGCCCTTTTGACCGGGGGGAAGTGAGACTTCATTGTAGTGCAGATTTCCTTTGCAAGCTTGCTTGGTTGGCCAAAAAGGGCGTATGCGTTTTTTCCTGAATATATTCAGGAAAAAACGCATACGCCCTTTTTGGCCAAGTGCATCATTGTGGACGTTCTGCCTCTTTTCCTATGCTTTCAATGCAATTCCAGTCTACCTCCTGAAATCGGTTTCCTGCAATTCTGCCCCGCTTTCAAGTCCTCTTGGCAGCCTTACTTCAGTCTATTTTTGGACGATAGCTGTCATTTATAACTCTGCAGGTTTGTGAATTACAGTGCCCCTGAGCTCCTTTCTTCAACTCGCTTTCTTGTGACCTGGCCGCAACACCGCAGGATGGCTTCAGGCCCTAATCTGGTTCCGGCCCGGCATGCTGAGCCTTTGGTTAATTCCTCTTCCTGGTGGGAAATGAGAGTTAAATTTGCCCGTCCAGACACCTCCAGCTAGCCTCTCATTGGTTCTCGCTATTCCTGTTCATCTTCCACAGAAATTGCAAACTGGGCCAAACAGGAGGTTAAAGGGACTGACTCTCCAAGTGGGGAGAGTGTTAGTAAAGCGTCTGGAATGTTGCACCCGAGTACCAGGGTACGAAAACTGAGACATATTTGAACACTTCTCCCGATCACATGGTTGATCATACTCTAGGTTCCACATGCATGTTTTAGCTGAAGGAAGAATACCTTAAACCTGGGTAGTTGAAACCCGTGGAATGGGTACCATGCAATATGACTTCAAAGGGTCTTCATTTGCTCACGAACCTCTCCAATCCTATCACTGCTGCGTTTATGCCCCTGTACACATGCTTGATTCTCTTTCGGAGACATAGCAATCCATAGGTTTTAAGATACTTACTAGTCAGGTACATTCTTAGGCGTTTAATATGCGGTGTTGAGTCCATTTCGTTGAGCAAGGAGTAGCTCTTGTCTATTCCATATTTGGCTTAAGGAACTTTATCTGTGCTCATTTCAATCTCTGGTTTTATGCAGCACCCCAACTCACCTTTCCCCTTAAGCAAGCATAAGTTGGTTTTCTAAATTTGAGACCCTGTTCTGTTCTGTAATTCAGTTCCTGTGTAGCCAAGTTTCCATTCCGTGTATTACTGATATCTTATGATGTTTCTTTTTCTGTGTGACTTATTTCAGTTAGAATCATCATACCTGAATCCACTCATTGTGCTGCTAAGGGCCTGATGACATAGATTTCATTGCTGAGTGATATTGCTTTGTAAGTGAATACCACAACTTCTTTATCCATTTTTCACTTTCTGTGATGTTGAACTTGTACTGTAAACGAGGTTCTTGTAAACAGAGCCATTCCAAACTTTGGGGTGGCTGTGTCTTTTTGATTTTAATTTCCCTAAGCTATAGGACCATAAGTGGAAGTGCCCTAGGCTCTGTTGCTTTGTTTTTTAGATGTTTCAGGAAACACCATACACTTCTCCCGAGTGGTTGTTGGCAATTTACATCCCGCCCATCAGCATAACAAGGCTCCCAGTTCTCCATGGCCTGTCCTGCCTTTCTGGATTTTACACTTTTTTCAGATGGCCCTTTTGACCGGGGGGAAGTGAGACTTCATTGTAGTGCAGATTTCCTTTGCAAGTTTGCTTGGTTGGCCAAAAAGGGCGTATGCGTTTTTTCCTGAATATATTCAGGAAAAAACGCATACGCCCTTTTTGGCCAAGTGCATCATTGTGGACGTTCTGCCTCTTTTCCTATGCTTTCAATGCAATTCCAGTCTACCTCCTGAAATCGGTTTCCTGCAATTCTGCCCCGCTTTCAAGTCCTCTTGGCAGCCTTACTTCAGTCTATTTTTGGACGATAGCTGTCATTTATAACTCTGCAGGTTTGTGAATTACAGTGCCCCTGAGCTCCTTTCTTCAACTCGCTTTCTTGTGACCTGGCCGCAACACCGCAGGATGGCTTCAGGCCCTAATCTGGTTCCGGCCCGGCACGCTGAGCCTTTGGTTAATTCCTCTTCCTGGTGGGAAATGAGAGTTAAATTTGCCCGTCCAGACACCTCCAGGTAGCCTTTCATTGGTTCTCGCTATTCCTGTTCATCTTCCGCAGAAATTGCAAACTGGGCCAAACAGGAGGTTAAAGGGACTGACTCTCCAAGTGGGGAGAGTGTTAGTAAAGCGTCTGGAATGTTGCACCCGAGTACCAGGGGAGGAAAACTGAGACATATTTGAACACGTCTCCCGTTCACATGGTTGATCATACTCTGGGTTCCACATGCATGTTTTAGCTGAAGGAAGAATACCTTAAACCTGGAGAGTTGAGACCCGTGGAATGGGTACCATGCAATATGACTTCAAAGGGTTTTCATTTGCTCACCGAACCTCTCCAACCTATCACTGCTGCGTTTATGCCCCTGTACACACGCTTGATTCTCTTTTGGAGACATAGCAATCCATAGGTTTTAAGATACTTACTAGTCAGGTACATTCTTAGGCGTTTAATATGCGGTGTTGAGTCCATTTCGTTGAGCAAGGAGTAGCTCTTGTCTATTCCATATTTGGCTTAAGGAATTTTATCTGTGCTCATTTCAATCTCTGGTTTTATGCAGCACCCCAACTCACCTTTCCCCTTAAGCAAGCATAAGTTGGTTTTCTAAATTTGAGACCCTGTTCTGTTCTGTAATTCAGATCCTGTGTAGCCAAGTTTACATTCCGTGTATTAGTGATATCTTACGATGTTTCTTTTTCTGTGTGACTTATTTCAGTTAGAATCATCGTACCTGAATCCACTCATTATGCTGCTACGGGCCTGATGACATAGATTTCATTGCTGAGTGATACTGCATTGTACGTAAGTACCACAAGTTCTTTATCCATTTTTCACTTTCTGTGATATTGAACTTGTACGGTAAACGAGGTTCTTGTAAACGGAGGCGTCCCAAACTTTGGGGTGGCTGTGTCATTTTGATTTTAATTTCCCTAAGCTATAGGACCATAAGTGGAAGTGCCCTAGGCTCTGTTGCTTTGTTTTTTAGATGTTTCAGGAAACACCATACACTTCTCCCGAGTGTTTGTTGGCAATTTACATCCCGCCCTTCAGCATAACAAGGTTCCCAGTTGTCCATGGCCTGTCCTGCCTTTCTGGATTTTACACTTTTTTCAGATGGCCCTTTTGACCGGGGGGAAGTGAGACTTCATTGTAGTGCAGATTTCCTTTGCAAGCTTGCTTGGTTGGCCAAAAAGGGCGTATGCGTTTTTTCCTGAATATATTCAGGAAAAAACGCATACGCTCTTTTTGGCCAAGTGCATCATTGTGGACGTTCTGCCTCTTTTCCTATGCTTGCAATGCAATTCCAGTCTACCTCCTGAAATCGGTTTCCTGCAATTCTGCCCCGCTTTCAAGTCCTCTTGGCAGCCTTACTTCAGTCTATTTTTGGACGATACCTGTCATTTATAACTCTGCAGGTTTGTGAATTACAGTGCCCCTGAGCTCCTTTCTTCAACTCGCTTTCTTGTGACCTGGCCGCAACACCACAGGATGGCTTCAGGCCCTAATCTGGTTCCGGCCCGGCATGCTGAGCCTTTGCTTAATTCCTCTTCCTGGTGGGAAATGAGAGTTACATTTGCCCGTCCAGACACCTGCAGCTAGTCTCTCATTCGTTCTCGCTATTCCTGTTCATCTTCCGCAGAAATTGCAAACTGGGCCAAACAGGATGTTAAAGGGACTTACTCTCCAAGTCGGGAGAGTGTTAGTAAAGCGTCTGGAATGTTGCACCCGAGTACCAGGGGAGGAAAACTGAGACATATTTGAACACGTCTCCCGATCACATGGTTGATCATACTCTGGGTTCCACATGCATGTTTTAGCTGAAGGAAGAATACCTAAAACCTGGGTAGTTGAAACCCGTGGAATGGGTACCATGCAATATGACTTCAAAGGGTCTTCATTTGCTCACCGAACCTCTCCAATCCTATCACTGCTGCGTTTATGCCCCTGTACACATGCTTGATTCTCTTTCGGAGACATAGCAATCCCTAGGTTTTAAGATACTTACTAGTCAGGTACATTCTTAGGCGTTTAATATGCGGTGTTGAGTCCATTTCGTTGAGCAAGGAGTAGCTCTTGTCTATTCCATATTTGGCTTAAGGAACTTTATCTGTGCTCATTTCAATCTCTGGTTTTGTGCAGCACCCCAACTCACCTTTACCCTTAAGCAAGCATAAGTTGGTTTTCTAAATTTGAGACCCTGTTCTGTTCTGTAATTCAGTTCCTGTGTAGCCAAGTTTACATTCCGTGTATTACTGATATCTTATGATGTTTCTTTTTCTGTGTCACTTATTTCAGTTAGAATCATCATACCTGAATCCACTCATTGTGCTGCTAAGGGCCTGATGACACAGATTTCATTGCTGAGTGATATTGCTTTGTAAGTAAATACCACAACTTTTTTATCCATTTTTCACTTTCTGCGATGTTGAACTTGTACTGTAAACGAGGTTCTTGTAAACAGAGCTGTTCCAAACTTTGGGGTGGCTGTGTCTTTTTGATTTTAAATTCCCTAAGCTATAGGACCATAAGTGGAAGTGCCCTAGGCTCTGTTGCTTTGTTTTTTAGATGTTTCAGGAAACACCATACACTTCTCCCAAGTGTTTGTTGGCAATTTACATCCCGCCCTTCAGCATAACAAGGCTCCCAGTTCTCCATGGCCTGTCCTGCCTTTCTGGATTTTACACTTTTTTCAGATGGCCCTTTTGACCGGGGGGAAGTGAGACTTCATTGTAGTGCAGATTTCCTTTGCAAGCCTGCTTGGTTGGCCAAAAAGGGCGTATGCGTTTTTTCCTGAATATATTCAGGAAAAAACGCATACGCCCTTTTTGGCCAAGTGCATCATTGTGGACGTTCTGCCTCTTTTCCTATGCTTTCAATGCAATTCCAGTCTACCTCCTGAAATGGGTTCCCTGCAATTCTGCCCCGCTTTCAAGTCCTCTTGGCAGCCTTACTTCAGTCTATTTTTGGACGATAGCTGTCATTTATAACTCTGCAGATTTGTGAATTACACTGCCCCTGAGCTCCTTTCTTCAACTCGCTTTCTTGTGACCTGGCTGCAACACCGCAGGATGGCTTCAGGCCCTAATCTGGTTCTGGCCCGGCATGCTGAGCCTTT
>NW_027193215.1:0-21399 GCF_949987515.2 Delphinus delphis | reverse complement strand
AGGCTTTGAGGCTTGGGAGAACTGTAAAAGAAGCCATTTAAAAAAAATTCCATTTAATGACTTGAATTTTTTTCTGAAAGCTTTCTATGAGAACCCCACTCTAAAGTCCTTCCTTTTATTCTGATTCCCCAGTTCAGATCACTGTTACATGCTCTGGGAAAGGGAACAGAACATAAGAGTTAATTATATGTCATTTTGCCCTGAAATGTAGGTCCTGTTATTCTAAAATGTATTTGAATGTTTTTAAGCCAAGTGAAGGGAGCAGAAACAGAATAATACAAGACCAACTGAGAGCAATGTGTTAAATTTCACCAGATGCTAGTAATATTGGTTTCTTGTGGCACTCTGACTCAAAAGAGCATTTTAAAATTTAATACAACTATTATAAATATCTTAAAATACGTCATTTGGCCATATGACTTAGGAAAGAATGACTTTGCAGGATATAGGCCAAGGGTAAATAGTAGACTTGACTGCATAGGAAGGCAAGTAAATAATCATGAAAAGGGATTCTGATGAAATAAATAAACATTTTTATAAATATTAAACCAATTTCCTCACTACAGTTATAGTGTTAAAGTTAGTTTAGATTGACTAAGGGTATACTTTTAAAAGAAGCAAATTTGAATTATGATGAACTTAATATTTGTACAAAAATACTTTCCAAGGGACTAGATGAGGGTAAAATCCTACTCTAGCTCACCCAAAAGTCTTCAGGGATATAAAGAGACCATCCGTTACGTGCTTGTTCTTGTTAGATTGATGTGCAGCTGTCCATTCAACCTTGGTTTAGCTTTGATCATAGGATAAACCAGCACAGAAAAGTCTTAGGGAGATGTACATGCCAGCCACACTTTTCCAGGGTCCATTGTGTTTTATTAGCATTTCGTGTGCATAAGCAACTTACTCTATGTAGTTCTTCTTTTGCATCATATGAAAGGAATGATACTTGACCTTTTTACCTAAAAAAACAACAATTTGATGTGGTCCAGAAGGACCCAGTAAATTCTCATGTTTCTGAGATGCTAAAGGAAATCTGCAGAGATTGCTCTTTCTAATAGCTTGTTTACTCTGTTGTTCATATCAGTTAGTATAAATAATTGGTATAAATAACTTCTGGTGGGACAGGACAGCAGCAGTTTGAATATGAATTTTTTCTTCTGTATTTTAAGCATAACTGTCTTGTCCTTGTTCTTATAAATCTTATAACTTGATAGAAGAGAACATGTTGTTGAGGGAAAAATGTCAAAAGGCTACAGGGATATGGGTCTGTGGTTTCCACTGGCCCCTGCCTTACAAGCAGTTTATTTTCATCTCAAATCATGAGGCAGGATGATTAAATTTTCCAACATTCCGCAAAAAACAAACCAGAAAGATAAACAAAACCGTTTCCCCTCATCAACCATCTACCCAGGAGTGATGTAAAGAATATTCTTAAAAATTATATTATTACTTCGGGTAGACTTATCTAACTGGAGCTTCCCCATTTTACACTTGATCTCACTTCAACCCATGTCCTCTATGTAATGCTCTATAAATGATGTCTCTCTTTCTCTCTCGCTCTGTCTTTTCATCTGTTTGTCTCTGTCTCTCCTATAATTTTTCAAGTCTTCTCCTTACTGGATATATCTGCTACACTTTAGGTTTCTATAGTTAGGAAATTTTAATGTTCACTGTTATCTGGCCGAGAACTAGACTAAATCTCCCAGCTCCCTTGCTTCTAGATGAGGCTACTCTGACCACCTCATCCAATAAATGCAATAGAAGGTACATGTGTATATGTGCCATTTCCTGGGCAAGATTATTAAAGAAGGTAGGAAATTTTCCATGATTTGCTTCTGTGCATCTTCTGAGTGTCCTAAAGGAAAATGGAACTTTAAGCTGGAAGAGGCCCTGATCCTTGAATTACTGCTGCATTTCATCATGCTCCTTACACGCCCCAGAAAAAAAAATTGTGACGTGGACACAGTTAAACAACTGGGATTGGGAATATGTGTTTGTTATAGGAGTTGACCTTCCTATTACAGTTTTATAAATTGAGGTATCATTGATTTATAATATTATTAGTTTCAAGTGTACAACATAGTGATTCAAAATTTTCATAGTCATCATAGATGACTGCAGAATTTTTGCTGTAAAGTCACCTGATTAGCCTTATGGGTATTGCCTTGTATGAAACTTGTTGCTTTTTCCTTGCTGTTTATAATAGTCTCTCTTTATCTTTGATGCTTGTCATTTCAATTACGATATGTCTCTGTGTGGTCCTCTTTGGGTTGATCATGTTTGGGACTCTATGCTTCTTGGACTTGGATGTCTGTTTCCTTTCACAGGTTATGGAAGTTTTCAGCTATTACATCTTCATATATATTCTCTGCCCCTTTTTCTTTCTTTTTCTTCCTTCTGGGACCCCTATAATGTGAATGTTTGTACATTTGACATTGTCCCGGAGGTCCCTTAAATTGTCTTCATTCCTTTTTTTTCTTTTTTCTTATGTTCACCTTCAGTGATTTCTACTACTGTCTTCCAGCTCACTGATGTGTTCCTCTGTATCATCTAGTCTACTGTTGATTCTAGAGTATTTTTTTCATTTCAGCTGTTGTATTCCTCATCTGTTGCGTTTTTCTTTGTTTTCTGTCTCTTTGTGAAAAATTTCTAACTTCTTGCTCTGTTCGTCTATTCTCCTGAACACTTTGATCATCGTACAGTCATTACCTTGAACTTGATTGGCTATCTCCACTTCACTTAACTCTTCTGGAGTTTTATCTTGTTCTTTCATTTGGAACATGTTTCTCTGTCTCCTCATTTTGCCTAATTGCTCTTTTTATTTCTATGTATCTGGTACATAGTCTACATTTTCTGACCTTGGAGAAATGGCCTTATGCAGGAGATGTCCTGTGCATCCATTTCTCTTTGGTCACTGGAACTATGCATTTTAGGAGTGCTCCCTATGTGGACTGCTTGGGTCCTTTTGTTGTGGTAGGCTGACTACTGTGGGTGGTCTGGTAGGCTTGGCTGGTCCCAGATCTAGTGCCTGTACACTGGTCTGCCTGGCCCTGCCTTGTGCAGAGGCTGCTGGCCTCTTCTTGGTGTGGCCAGGCTATGTGATGCCTGGCAGCAGAACCCCAGGGGGCCACCCAGGGCTAGTTTTTGGTCACTGGCAAGTAGACCTGGGGTCCAGGATATCCCGGGGCCAGTGTCTGCCTATTGTTGGATGAAACCAAGTCCTGAGGTGAGTGCCAGCCATGGTAGTGGGCATGGCTGGGGCCCAGCTGATAGCAAGGCTAGTCCTAGCCTGCTGGTGGACGGGCTGGGTCTGCAGGCTGCAAGGCTATGGTTTCTCTGGGGCTGCTAACTGCCCACTTGTGGGTGAGGCTGGTCCTGAGGCTAGAAATGGCTCAGTGGTAGGTGGGGCCAGGTATTCTGGGGGTGGTCCCTACTCACTTATGGATGGAGCTGGGTCCCATGGTCTCTGGCTGCAGGGCCCTGGGTGTCCCAGATCTAGTGCCTGTACACTGGTGTGTAGGGCCTGGTCTTGGGCTATTGAGTGGGCAGGGCTGTATCCAGGAGAAGCTGTGGGTTTGGGGGTTTTAAAGCAGCCTGTCTGACAATGTGCTGGAGATTCACTGATGTTGTATAGGTATTTCATTCTTTCATTTAGCTGAGTAATTGTCCACTGTAGTATCTATTTTTTTTTGTCATTGCTATGTTGCAGCCTCGAATATAGTTTATTCTTTCAAACATGTTTGCTGCTGACTACTTTTATCAGCCTGTTTTCTGCCTGTAGAATCTTGGGAGTCCAACAGCCTACATTGATTTTTGTATTCATTTTCTTTCAGTTCTTTTCAGAACCTCAGGCCCAGAGTGTCCATGGGCTACAGAGGATTATTCATGGACCTTGGGTTTGCCCACTTGAACTTTGAGGAAACTGAGATTCAGAGAGGTCACATTGCTATATGTATCAGAATATGAAGCTATCTCATTATAAAGCCAAAACTTTTTTCCTTTTATCATAGTACTTTTTTTGGTGTGATGGGTTATGTAGTGTGTTCTTTGATAAAAGGGAACATTTAATTCATCAGGAGAATAAGATAGTTTGTGGCTAATAATATCTAAAAGGAAATTATTTTATGAAGAAAATTGAATTTCATTGAGAAATTTAACAATGATTTTTTACATAAGATACAGAACATTTGTTCATTTCTTAAGATTTCCACTCTAATAAATTATGACATTAAAATAGGTCTAAATGAAGATCTTTATATAGGTAGTTAAGGTGAGTATAATTGTAGCTTTTGGGTTAAATAAGTATGTACAAGACAGAAGTAGGAAATCCAAAGGGGTAGACATGTAACATCCATTTTAAAATGGCCAAGAAATTTTATGAAGAATGCCTAAAATTACACCTGATGATCTTGCAATGGTAATAGCTGCTTCTATTTTCAGTGGTCCGGCCTACCTTTCCAGGTACTGGTGTTTTGTGTGTGGAGGAGGGGGTGGGGAGTTGGCAGGGGCTGGTTTGGTTCTTTGTCCTGCTTACTTCATTTCATTAGTTCACTACAATTTTTATCATTATTATTTGCCAGTGCTGTATTTCAGCCTCAACCATACACCTTATACTTTAAAACATGAATGATCAGTTTTTTTATATCCAAGTGTGAAACTTGTCTTTCCCGTGTCAGTTCTCTTTAGAGATATTTAAGAAATTGTCATTTAAAAAAGGTTGCTTTGTAATAATAACAATTTTTCATTTGAATGAAAGACATGAGGTAAATTTTCCATTGAAAAGAACGTGGTAGTATGGTTAAATATCTGCACAGAGCACAATATTTAAAACCGACAGATATTTCTTCCTATATTGGTCAAATGTATGATCTGTCCTTTGGTCAAGTTCTTCACTTAGGAACTGGTTTTTTCTTAATACTGGATCTTCTTTATGTTTCTTTGATAATCAGACGAGATTTTATTAATACTGGCTCTCGGCTATCCTTTTATTGACTAACAATTTACCATGGACTCTTCTTGGGAAATTCTTAGGAAAATTTTCTGTCTCAACCCATAACTATTATAATAATAGAAACAGTAACAATAATACGTATGCTATTTAAAATGTGTTAATTGACCATGACTTTATTATTAATAACACTTGCCCATAGATTTATAAACAGGGTCTGAATTTCATACTATAATACCACTCTTTCTACTAACTAGCTAATATATATTAGCATTTACCTTGCTAAATACCTACTCTCATTGGATTCCTGTAGAGCCTATGGGATGAATAATATTACATTGATTTTTAAAGATTAGTTGAATGAGATTTCAAGAAATTAGGCAACAAGTTTACATAGCTATTAAGAGATGTAAGATTTAAGCTTCTGTCACACTTCAGAGACTAGAGCCTTAACTGTTATGAATATTGCCTCTCCTATATGGTTCTGATGCTTTAAGTAAACTCTCCATTGAACCAGCAGATACTTAGTTTATGCTGACCATGTGCCAGTCACTGAGAAGGACACTAGGAAACAAAGGTCCCTGACTTTGAATGTTCAATTTAAACACAGACAATCATGGAATGGCCCAATAAAAGTGTTTTGAGTATACTATTGGTTTAAAACACTGGCAGTTATATTTTTGAGATTCATTTATATTTTTAAAAAATGAATTTTTTATATTTCAATGCTGAGAAGAAGGAAAAAGAAAAGGAAAAGAAATTTCAACAAATTGGTAGACCTGCTTAGAAAGGTCTCTTTGTTTGTATGGTTTGTTTTTTCTGTTAGAAAACTCAGAGAGGAAAGGGGAAATAATATTTTTTTCCAACTCTTCCACTATCTAAATACAACACTGCAGCTATATGTTGGATAGTGAGATATAATTTCCATTTTAAAGATAAAGAAACGGATTGTCAAACACATAGAAAATAAGTGCTGAGTTGAAATTGCGGTTTCTGCTCAGTGTTGTAGCTTCACTCAGAAATCTTGGTAATAGAATTCTTTTTCCATTCTTTATTCCCTCTCTTCTATTTGCTGCTCTTTTAAAAAACATGGCTAATTTAAAGTTTTAATGGTACCTGTGTATCCTAAGTGAGCGTTTCTTGGAAGCAGAGCATGAGATGGGGATTTAGTTAATGTGATTTATTTGGAAAGTAATCTCAAGTCCACAGGAGTGAGAAAAGCAAGGAAGAGCAAAGGAAAAAGGCTGAGCAAGGATGCGCTCGCCCCTGGAGTCTTACTGCACTGTGATTGCAGGGAGACTCTCAAGAGCACAAGCTGCACCGTAGTTCATCCTTGAAGCAAGGGGGCGGGCTTTTTTACCCTGTGCCAGTCCGTCTTTGATGGAGGGCTGTTTTCCAAGGAAGTGGCAGCTGTGAGGCGTTGATAGCCAATTCTCAGAGCAGCTGAGAGATTGGTGCACCAGCAGGCAAAGGGCTTCTGGACGGGACCCCTCCACCATCCTCCGCGCATTTGTGTTTTAGAGCACCTACGGTTCCTAATGCTGTGCTGAGTTTCCTTGATTTCACATCTGTGTATTCCTCAGGGCCATTATGAGCACGTAGTGATTGCTAATGATTCAGTATAAGATTACCTGGAGGCTCAAGAGCTAGTGAGCCAGAAGAGCCTATTTTGTAGAGATAAATGTTAGTTTTTGACTGATTGGTTAGTGACTTATTTGGAATTACACCCAATGCCTTAATGTTCAGTTCTTTAGTGTAAACTTACTATGAAAATACTGCATTTATAATTGCAACGATAAAGCCTGTGTAAACTCTATTTTTATCTGACCATTTACTCCTAATTATCGTGTGGTTTGGCAGTGTGGAGTTATCAGGAAATGTGGGCAATCATCTAGGGATTTTTCCATCTGAAAACAATTGCTTCAAGCTCATGGTGTGTGAGATTCTTTTGCTATTTTCTTTGCTTCTCTGTCACTGAGGCAAGAATGAGGCCTATATACAACGTACTTTATGATAGTCATTTACACAAACCTTTTATCTGAAGAAAAGATTCAGTAACTGAATTGAATCAAACCTGTTGGGTTGAGATAAAGAATGCTAAATTCTGCAACATTCTTTAGATGAAATACTTGTCACACATTCTTGATCATATTGATGCATTTAGTAAAAGGGTTTTTTTCTCTTTGTTCCCCCTAATAAGGCATTTTTGCTGAAGGGAATGCAAAAGCAGAAGTTTTTGTTGTTCTCCTCCTGTTTTGCTTCTCTCTGGCTATGATTACACTGACATCTGAAATAACAGAGTCCACCACTGAAGACGCCTAGTTGAATGTTAAATACAGTGTGTCTCTGCCACCCTGGTCTATATGAAGGGGTATCAGTATTTTATTTGAAACCGTACATCAGTTTGGGTTTTATCCTATGATTACCTAAATTAGGGTCTATGTTTAGCTGAGACAGTAACAGCCACAACAGCCCACGGTTTAGTAAGCCAAGGATAACTTGAAAAGAAAAGTCACAGATGAAAGAGATGTGGCTTCCCTCTTAGGTGTAGTCTTACATGCTTTTGTTTACCAGCTGCATTTTAGACGAAAATGAGAGTATTTCATCCAGAATAGAATACATGATTATAATTTAGAAGGAAATATGGAATGAAAGTAAGAAGAATAAGAAAGGCAACTAAGAATTCTAGTATAAAATAAATTATAAGGTAATATATTTGAAAATTACTTAAATCAGTAAACAGTTAGCTTCCATTCCTAACAAATATAACCTTTAATTAAGAAATGTCATTGGTTATTAGTTCTTATTTTGTGGGCCTTTTAAGAAACCATAGTTTATTTATAGACATTGGGATGCAGTAAGTGTATCCTTTTGACCATAGGCACCACGTCTTAAAGACGTCATGTTTCTTTGAGTTTTAGGAGACATTGAAAGTAGAGTTTCAATGCATTTCTTTAAAGATTAAGAATGCTGTGAAAATATACATATAAAATATATATAATATCACTTGGGACCTAAACAACTGAAGGAATTTTAGAGAAGTTTGTCGTGAAGGAGAATAGGAGTATACCACACATCTACAACAAACAAAAAGGTAAGAGTAAGTTTTATAATTTTATTCTTTGGAGGTAATGGAGAAGAATTTCTTATCTCTGTAATCCATTGATTTTTTTTTCTTAAGACTGAAAGGTAGTAAATTTATTTGAGAAAAGATATATTCAAAAACTTTTTTTGTATGACACACATTCAGGGTTTGCATAGTTTACTACATCAGTACTGACTTACTAAAGTGAATGTGGTATCTATCCAGACTCACTAGACCATGAGTCATTTGGAAAACAAATAGTTTTTAATTAGCTGAAGATTTATCCTTTTATACACTACAGTGATTTGCTTTAGGTTTTAAAATATCTTTAGTGAGAATTTTTTTCTAAAATATTTTGTGTGTGTGTGTGAGTTCCTAAGACTAGAGAGTGTGATGAAGACAATTTAGGCAATAGACATCATATTAAAACTCATGAGCTTTGAAGTTGACTGGAGTTAGAATTCTAGTTTTATCACTTAGTAGCTTTTTTTTTTAAGTTGCTTAAGTTTTTGAAACTTTTAAAATTGAGATATAAGGATAATGTTATATCTCCTGAAATTCTGAACATTAAGTTTGATCGAGCTACAAGGATCCTGGCACATTCATTGCTTGGATGGTTCGGGATCGTTATAGTGAACATCAGTTGAGAGATGAGGATTATTTGACCACATACTCTTTAAAGCTGAGGCTTTTTTCAGTTCTTTTTTGTGATTAAACTTGTTCTCATTCCTAGTCATCTCTCCTCCAATTTGTTCCCTCTAATCTACTTTCAGCCTTGGGGAATCTTTTTTTTTTTTTTTTCAAGAAAGAAAAAGAATAAAAATCAACCACACAATAAGACAGCTAAAAAAAAAAAAAAAATCATTTAACCACTATAATAATTGCCTACAGTGTGTAATATTAAGTAAGTAGCCCCTATCCATATTCAATTAAAATTAAGAATCCAATTCTATAGTTTCCCATTTCAAGTACTTCATAGCCACAGTAGCAAGTGGTTACTATATTAGATAGTGCAGAGAAATAAATATTTCCATCATGACAGAATGTTCTGTTGGGCCGTGCTGATTTACATTGTTTAAAGCTCTGTATTTGTGTTGCGGAATTCTGAAGATGAGTGGAATGTGCCTTTTGTTTCATGTAACTTAAGTGTGGTGAAAGAAAGATATTTTTGACCGTGTTTGGGAAAATGTGAAAAATCAGTGAAGATGATGACTATCTGAAAAACATGGGAGAGTTAGAGTAAAGGGTTCAGGATTAAAGGAAGAAAGGACTGAGCTGAGACCTAAAGCGTAATTAATATTTGTGAACTTTCTCAGTGCATGAATTATGATAGAAGATAGCAACGTGGACCTACTTGCAGGAGGAGAGAAGGGGAAGGGTTGATTTTTATGTGCATAAGAATTCTTAATATTTTCTTTTCAAATGTTTAGTATCTCACAATGATATGTATTATTTTGATAATCCAAATTATAATTTTATTTTAAAAGAATCATGTACTATTTCAAACCTTTTGTCTCCCCATCTTCAAATGAATTTGCTGGCATCTGTTTCTATTCTTGTCTTTTCACTGAAAAAGATCTCTCTCCTCCTGTCCAAGACTAATGTGTTCTTCTGAGTTTGAATGCCCTTCCTTCCTAACTCATCTTAGATATTGCTTCATATTTCACTCCTTTTCTGTCTTAAAACATGCTTTCTCTACTCTTTCGCTTCAGCCTATTAATATATGTATGATCCTTATATCAGTCCCCTGTTTGATCCTGTCTTTCTGTCACTTTTTCAATCCAGTTTTCTAAAAGGATGCCCTCTGTTTGATTCCTCACTTAAAATTTACTCTCCAGCCTAAGACTCAATATTCCCCCAACTGTTAAGTGGGTATATCTTTTACCAAGGTCTCCGGTCATCATCGTCAATAATTACCGTTGTCAATTCTAGCAGACTCTTTACAGTCCATGTTTTTCTTAGTTAAATAGGTAAATTTAGTGGTCAACATATGCTTATCACTCCCAAAGCTGTTTCCACCCCAGATCTCTCTGGTAAAGAGATACCACATGTAAAACTGACCACATATGTAATTGACCGTTAAATGTTTCCATCGGGATGTGCTGTAGGCAATTCAAACTTTCCTTTAATACAAACTGATAATCTCACCAAAATCCCTTTCTGTTCCTTCAGCATTTTTCTACTAGTCAGTTGCACCACCATGTATTCATTTCCCGAAACTGGAAGCTTAGAAAAGACTCTTCTGTGTCCCAGATATATTTGGTTTAGCAATGACTGTGAAGTCCTTTAAAGTCCCGCCAGTTTATCCCTTCCATCCCTACCATCACTGGTTTAGTGAAAGAGTAAATTTCATCACAGTCTCCAGCCTGCAATTTTCACCTTTCTCCAGTTCATTCTTCATACTGCCTCCAGGGTCATCTTCCTAAAATTCAAATCCACTATATCATTCTGTTTCCTTTTGTATTTCCTTTGTTTTTAACTTTTCTGCTAAAGCTCTTGGGTAGTTTCTCTCACTTCTTAAAATAACTATTTCTTAAATAATTATGTTTCTTGTTAAAGCAACACACAGAATTTCCAAGGTCTTAGTACCATACTGAGGATCTCCAGAAAGGCATCCAGTCTGATGCTTCTCCTACAGTTTCACCCTCCGTTCAGGGTGTCTCAGAGTCACTACTGCCACCAACATGTTATGTCCTGGAGATACCACTTCTCAATTAGATTGTGGTCCCAGATAAGATCCATTCTCTTTTATACAATATACAAGGAGTGTTTAAGTCTAAATAAAGTTACAAAGTGTATTTATTAAAGTTTTATGGAGAACAAAAAATCAGCAAGGTAAATAACAAAGGTAAGATTTACTGTTATTTCAAATCTTGCTGGCTTCTTTGTTTTTAAACAAGCTTTAAATCTGGATCCTTAGGACAACATTTTACGTGAAGAAAAAGTAGGCTTCCCATACAGCATTACCCCTGCTCTGCTGCCCTGTGAACAAATAAGTCAGGAATGATGCAGCTCTGCTGTTTCCATTGGCCTCTGCCTGTGCAGATGCTGATGCCAGCCTCTGGCAGTACTTTGATGCGGACTCCCATCATTACGGATGGGTGATCCATGTCTAAAAGTCCAGTAGGAGCTAGGGTTTGCGGACACTATCCTGGCAGAGTAATCTTGATGATGTGAAAGTTATGTTCAAATGTTCCTATAAAGTGTACAGGTATACCTCATTTTACTGTGTTTCACTGTATTGCCCTTTGCAGATACTGTTTTGTTGTTTTTTGTTTGTTTGTTTTTGTTTTACAAATAGAAGGTTTCTGGCAACCTCATGTGGAGCAAGTCTACTGGAGCCATTTTTCCAACAGCATTTGCTCATTTTGTGTCTAAATGTCACATTTTGGTAACTCTCGGAATATTTCACACTTTTTCATTACTATATTTGTTAGTGATCTGTGATACCAGTGATCTTTATTACTACTACGATGTGCTGAAGGGTCAGATGATGGTTAGCATTATTTAGCAATAGAGTATTTAAGGAAGGTACATTGTTTTTTAACACAATACTATTGTACACTTAATACTCTATAGTATAGTGTAAACAGAACTTTTATACACGTTGGGAAACCAAAATACTCGTCTAACTCACTTTCTTGCAATATCCACTTTCTTGCAATATTTGCTTTCTTGGAATATTAACTTTGTTGCAGTGGTCTGGAACAAAACCTGAAATCTCTCTGATGTAAGCCTGTATGGGAATAATGGGATGCTGCTTTTAGAAGAATTCAGTGACTATGCCCTGGCCATTGTGAATTCGAAAGTTGCTCTTAATAATGCAACTAGGACCCATCTCAATAGACAGTGGGCTCAATGGCCTAATTATCTTCAGTTTCATCGGTAAGAAGGGCTTACTGGTTACTCTCAAATTGCTTTCTTAGACAGTTCCCGATATTCTATTGGTATATTTACGCCAAATAACTCCATACAGAAAATTGGTCAGTTTAAAGCTCTGAAGATAAGTTTTGCAGCTAGTTTGTAGGTGTTGTGGTGGGCTGGGGCATGGGAAAGCCACTTGGATTAAAAACTAGATGGTCATTGAGAACCTGACGTTTTAAAAAAAAAAATTGTAGAAACCCATATCTCAATAAAATTTTGTCTTTACAAAATGAGACTGATTCTCTAAGAATTATGTAAAACGTGGTTTTCTTTTTCGTTCACATGTGGATTAAATCTTTTAAAAAGCAATCTATTAATTGGCCCTATGTGTCTACAGTATGTCTACAGTACATAATACTGATAACCTTGAATCGTCTCATAGAACTGGATATTTCTGGATATTCAAAGCATTGTCTTCCGCATAGCTTCAGAGTTAAGGTTAATTTAATTGCAGTCAAAATCTTTTACAATTCTAATATGAGTGAACTCTGAATTGAAACCTCTACCAACAAGTCTGTATCTTTTGAATCAGAGTCAAAAAGAACCTTTGAAATCATGTAGCTTATTAATTTACAGGCTTGTTTATCTCACCTGGGGAGATAATTAAAAAGAATGCAGATCTCTAGGACTTAGCTCACACTGATTGAAGCCTGAGGATCAGGGTGTTTAAGAAATTCTTGAGTTCCTGCTGGTGCTGATGTGAGGCAGTTTGGGAAGAATAAATTCATTCTTTCCAGTTTACAGATCAGAAAACTGAAGCAGACCAAGGGAGGCAAAGTGACTTCCCCAAATGGTGCAGATTTGAAACAAGATTTTGAGACTCTTAACTCCCAACTCAGTAATATCTGTGAACAAAAGTAGAGAATTTCCTATATAAAGAACTCCAGGGGTTATTTTAAAAGAAAGGGAACTGTATGAGTTCCGGTGATTTCAGTGTGATGGGTGTTGACTAGGAATAAACTTTTATGCGTCTATCTTAGATGTTAGACCAGATTCTGAGTAAATTATGTTTGCTTGAGATTGCTGTCATAAATTAAGGTGATGCTAGTAAGTGTATTACTTGTGACAAGAACAAGGCATATTACTGTCAATAATATGAATTTTATAATTTATTTTCCATATTCCTCTAAGAAATTCAACATGATATTTTCCTTCAACTTTCAGCTTTTTGGTTTTATAAGCTGGATTTTCAAATGACATTGAAATGCAGCATTTTGTTCTAAAAATACACTCACTTGTTCCATAATACACCACTTCTAAGACATGAGCAATCACTTCTTAGGCTGCTGCAAACTCATAATAATGCTAAATTCTTGCCAAGTCAGTAGGTTCAACTAGAGCAACCATTACATGAATCATAAATCATGACAAAGGACCCATAAAATACCTTAAATTTGTTTTGAAATCCAAAGAACCATGCATTAAAAATAAAAGCTCAAGCTAAAATCTATAATGATCTTTACTAGTTTCTGCCTGTTGATATACCTCAGCTTTTACCCTATGCCTCACTGATGACAGTAAGGTCTCTGGAACATTTATACAGTTCAGAATTCAGCTCTAAGTGCTCTTGGTAGAACAGCATGAGAGACTCTTAAAGAATGATGTGTTTACAATAGTAATTATTTACTGTCATGCCGAATTGAAATTGCAGCTTTCTTTTTGGGAAGCCATAGCTCTTCCATTATTTACTGGTCCTAGCAAGTACCATTAACCTTTTTTGTAAATTTATTTTTGGCTGCGTTGCGTCTTTGTTGCTGAGTGCGGGCTTTCTCTAGTTGCAGCGAGCGGGGGCTACTCTGTGTTGCGGTGCGTGGGCTTCTCATTGCGGTGGCTTCTCTTGTTGTGGAGCATGGGCTCTAGGCGCGCGGGCTTTAGTAGTTGTGGCGCATGGGCTCAGTAGTTGTGGCACAAGGGCTTAGTTGCTCCGCAGCATGTGGGATCTTCGTGGACCAGGGCTGGAACCCATGCCCCCTGCACTGGCAGGCAGATTCTTAACCACTGCGCCACCAGGGAAGTCCCCCATTAACCTTTTATACAGCAGGCAATCCTTTTATTTTTGCCATTGTTAAAATATCTTCCAAGATATACCAGTCAGTGCACTTTCCTCCGAAAGGCAGACATATCTGTCTTTGGTCAGTCATCACAATATGCTTTGAAGCTTTACCATAAGGCCCAGTCATGGTCTTACATGTCAAGTGAGCAGGCGCTTTTGACAGTACCATCTCTGTTCCTGAAGAGCAGATTCAGATTCAGTGTAACCACAGCAAAATGAGAGGTAGAAAAATAGAACAACACTAAGGAGATTTGAGCTCCCAAGATCTGTATTAGTTTCTACATGAGAGCTTGGGCCACATCTGTACTGGCCCTTGTTGATCATCTTAAATTTCTAGTTTCAACAACTTCTGCTATCTTTAGACCTCTTTTAAAAGCAAAGAGGACTTTCTAATTAATAAAGGTTTAATCTTAATTAGCTAGTAAGAAAAACAATCAGAACAGCAATTTGCAGAGCATTTCAGTTGATCAAGCGATGTGTATGAGTACTGTCTGTGACAACAAACCTTGTCAGAAATGCCTGCTAAAACTCATCCTTACTCTACACTCCTCTCATACCCTCCCAAGTTCTTTGGTCTTGCTTACCATCCTAGGGCTCAGAAATACAGCAGAAATCATTCAGATTTTCAACAGTTGAGTTTTAGTATTTTTCTTCTTGTGTTCCTATCATGTTCCTAGAAAAATGGGCAAACGTAGAGAAATAATCCAATTTCTTAAGGTTACTCTGAGATGTTTCATAGTTGTTATGTAGAAATGACTGTTTCAACTGTTGGGGGGTTGTGACGTATTGCTTTATGCTTTAAGATAATGTTTGTAATTATGAAGTAAACTAAAAATATATATACAGTATGTATAAGGTATAAGGAATGATGATCCAAATGCACACACCCTGTCGACTCTTGGTTTAAGAAAAATGGTAATCATTCCCTTTGGAATCTGCTTTGTAATCGTCCTGAATTCCATTCCCTTTTCTCTCTGCTTAGATGAAGTTAAATAGTACATTTTGTGGTTAACTTTGCTTTTCTTTGGACTTTTACTGTATATCTTTGTATGTCAAAACAAAATGTTTAATGTTTTCATAGGTCGAAATAGGAATTACACTGCACAGAACTGTCTTTATGATTTGTCTCTAAATTGTATTAGATATTATGTTCCAGAAATTCATTCTTAGTGTTGTTTAAGGATGTAATACAGTCATGCTTACTGTTGTCTCAATGTAACATGAACATGTCACAATTTATTGATTGCCTTTGCTAATGTACATTTAGATTGTTCCCATAGATATTCAGTCTTATTATGAGTACTTTTGTCCAAGTGTACATTTGCTACAGTTCTTTAAGGGAAATACTCACTTGCTGAATTATTGGATTACATGTTTAGCTCTGTTACAGAATGTCAATTTTTTTCCCAAAATGCTTGAAGCACTTGGCACCAATGTCATCACTTTATAAATGCTTCATTTGTTTCATATCTTACATTTGACATGGTCAGGCTTTTATATTTGCCCATTTTTGTGGGTATGAAAATTTATTTCATGATTTTAATTTTTATTTCCCTGATTTAATTTTGAGGTTGAGCATAGTTTCGTGTTTATTTGCTGTTTCTGATGAATCTTCTGTGACATGCCTCTACGTTCCTTTTTTGCCACTTTTTCTATTGAGTTGTGTCTGTTTTTAATAGACTTGCAGGATTTCTTTATATATTTTGGTTACTATCCCATCTTCTCCCAGTTTCTGGGTTGTGTTTTATTTTCTCTATGGTATCTTTGATACCATACGACTTTATTAATCATTTCCTTTTGCGGATGTAACTTTCTGTCCTAAGATATGCTTCCCTAACTGACGACACGAAGATAACTTCTATATTATCTGTTAAAAGTTTTATAGATTATATTTGACCTTTAAATTTTACACAACTAACTTTTTCGTATATGATGTGAGGGAGATTTCAATGCCATAATTTCATAACGTTAAACAATAGTCCCAGTACCCTTTATTAAAGTCTTTCCTTCTCCACTGACATATAATAAATTTAATTCTATCATAAATCAAATTTCCAGGTATGTATGGGCTTTTGGTTGGGGGTAGGCAAAGGGGATGAGAGTGCTGTCCAACTGGTTTATCCTGTAACCAATATCACATTGTTTTAATTACTGTAACTTTCTAATACTTCTTGACATTTGGTAAGGTAATTCTTCCCACATTTTTGTCTTCCTCAAGAGTGTCTTATGTATTCTTGGATCTTGGTATTTCCATATATGTTTTTCATTTAGCTTTACAAATTCCAGAAAAATAATAGTTTGGAATGTTAACTGACATTGATCAAACTACTGATCAGTCTGTGAAGAATTGATATCCATACAATACTGAGACTCTTGATTCATTGTTCATAGTATATTTTCTATATTTAGGTCTTCCAGTAGATTATGTATCTATAAAGATCTGATAATCTTTGTTAAATTTTTACTATGAACTTTACGTTTTCAATGATATTGTAAGTAACATCTTTGAAAAATTACATTTTTAAATTAATAGACTTTGTTTTCAAAGCCTGAAGCTATTCTAAAAGTAATCAAGCAGGCAGTAGGTAGTACAGAGACTTTGCATATACCCTACCCTAACTCCACAATTTCCTTTATTATTAACATGTTATTTTGGTGTGGCACATGTTTACAATTAGTGAACTGATACTGATACAGTAATATTAACTCAAGTCCATAATTCAGATTTCATTAGTTTTTACCTAATGTCCTTTTCTGTTCCAGGATCCCATGCAGGATACCACATTACATTTAGTCATCTTATCTCTTCAGGCTCCTTTTTTGCTGTGATAATTTCTCAAACTTTCTTTAAAAATTTTTTTTAATTAGAGTATAGTTGATTTACAATATTGTGTTTGTTTCAGGTGTACATATACATCTAGTTGCTCTTTTTCTTTTTCTTTTTAGATTCTTTTCCCACATAGGCCATTAAAGAGTACTGAGTAGAGTTCCCTGTGCTATACAGCAGGTTCTTATTAGTTATCTATTTTATATAAAGAAGTGTGTATATGTCAGTCCCAATCTCCCAATTTACCCCTCCCCTCCCACCTTATCCCCTGGTAACCATAAGTGTGTTTTCTCCGTGACTCTATTTCTGTTTTCTAAATAAGTTCCTTTGTATCATTGCTTTTTAGATTCCACATGTAAGTAGTATCATATGACATTTCTCTTTCTCTGTCTGACTTACTTTACTTAGTATGACAATCTCTGGGTCCATCCATGTTGCTGCAAAAGGCATTATTTCATTCTTTTTTATGGCTGAGTAATATTCCATTCTGTGTATATACTACATCTTCTTTATCCATTCCTCTGTTGATGGACACTTAGGTTGCTTCCATGTCCTGACTATTGTAAATAGTGCTGCAATGAACATTGTGGTACATGACTCTTTTTGAATTACGGTTTTCTTTGGGTATATGCCCAAGAATGGGATTGCTGGGTCATATGGTAGTTCTGTCTAGTTTTTTAAGCAACCTCACTACTGTTCTCCATGGTGGTTGTACCAATTTACATTCCCACCAACATTGTAGGCATGTTCCCTTTTCTCCACACCCTCTCCAGCCTTTATTGTTTGTAGATTTTTTGATGATGGCCATTCTGACTGTTGTGAGGTGATACCTCATTGTAGTTTTGATTTGAATTTCTCTAATAATTAGTGATGTTGAGCACCTTTTCATTTGCTTTTTTGGCCATCTGTATGTCTTCCAGACTTTCTTGTTTTTGATAACCTTGACTGTTAGGAGGATTACTTACTGTACAAGTATTTTATAGAACATTCCTCAATTGAGATTTGTCTGTTCTTTCCCATGATTAGACTGGGATTATGGATTTTAGGAAGGAAGACCATAGAGGTAAAGCATCAGTTTTATCACATCATATAAAGGGTAGTTACTAGCTACATGATTTATGACTGTTGATATTGACCTTGATAACTTGGCTGAGGTAGTATTTATCCAGATACTCCACCACAGTAAAGTTACCTTATTTTGCCCCCTTTCCATTCTGTACTTTTGGAGGGAAATCACCATGTACAACCCGTAGTTCAGGAGTGTGTAGATAAAGATACTCATCTAGACACTGAAGATACAATGATGAAAAAGACATATGCTCTGCATTAATGGACAGCTCCCGGACAAGCGACCACCTCATCACCTTCAGATAAGAAGTCGAAAGATACACAATGCCTTCCTGTCTATTTCTCCTTTTCAATCCCTAATATCTCTATTAACATGAAAGGCATATTTGAATCTTATTTCTGTTCCTTACACAGACATCCCAAATGTAAGCTACATACTGGAAAATCAGCCTTTTACCAATACAGCCTGGCAACATTTTGATCTTGTTAAAACATCTTCAACTAGGTGCCTTCAAGTTCTGACCTTGACATTCAAAGCCCTCTTCAAAATGATGGTGTTTATTGTTTTTTTCTGTGTGTGTCATCATTGCCCCACTTAACTTCCCAGAAAGATGTTCATTAAGTTCAGTCAGTATGACTTGACAGTAAAATGGAATTTAGAATGAATTTCTACCTGACACAAGAATTTTTTTTCCAGAAATAGGCAGAGTAGACTATTAGCATTTTAGGTTTTCTTCAGTAATGCTCCAATCTGCTCACAATGTTTAATTCACTAGCTCAAGTAAGGGAAATCAGAGAACTGTTTTTCTAACCTGCTCCTGACCTATTGTACTCTCCTGGGGAAGTCTGCTTTTTCTTGTTTGCTTGCCTATAAAACAGTAATTGAAATGTTTAATTCCTGACTATCAACAGGTGAATTATACTCATTGTAAAGAACCTTGACTTCAAGTCCTCTTTGGCTTAATTACACAGAGAAGTAGAAACTGTTGTTAGCTGGAATTAAATACTAACTCCTGTCTGCTTTCACTTTTTCTTCAAGCAGTTTGCTGCCTTGCAAGAGGAATTTTAGATCAAAAAACATAGTATTTTCACATTCCTGGAAGTTTCTGAACAATTATTTCTTAGCTACTTCTGAGCTGATAAAATTTTATTAATCTGAGAAGGCAATGCTAGTTATCTGTAGCTTGGACTGAGGAGCACAGATGAGAGGAGTGGAGAAGGAAACATTAATGTTTTCTCTTCTCCTGTATCAGCCTTTTTTTTTTTTTTTTAAGTAGAAATGTCTTGCTATTTAACGATGTGCCTGTCAAAAGCAGATTATTTACCTAGGATAACTTCTGAATTTAGTTTGAATTTGGATTATGCCTCCCATGTGTCTGTGACCTTGGGTTTATTACTTAATCTCTCAGCCTCTGTCAAGTGCAACATGGGCATTAAATGTGATTGCACTTAGAAGGTGCATCAGACATGTGGATGAAGACCTGTAATAGAAAGAGATCTAAAACATGAGAGATGTACTATGTGGTCCCTAACTGTAACATGTTAGAAATGCCAAATCTTGGGTCCCACTCCAGATCTACTGAATCAGGAACCCTGTGCATGGGGCTCAGAGATCTGTGTGTGTTAGCCAGTCCTCCAGGTAATCCTTAAGCCTGCTGCTTTCAGAGAACCAATGTAGCTGAAGTATGAATCAATGAAAAACCTCAGGCTACAATTATGCGAGGAAACAGGGAATGATTTTATCTTCCATGGCTGAGGAAAATTTGAGATAGCCACTACTTTTGATTGGTAATTTATCATTAATCTGAGAGGAAATTCAAAGTAGATAAGCTTAGTCTGGAAAAATTAGGAGATTTCGTCCAGGAGAACAAGGTGAGGATGGGACTTGTCACCATGTCACACTTAGGGAACTAGAAGTTCTTTAGAATGCACAGAATGGAGGGGAGAGAAGGAATTTACTCAGTTGAAAATATTTCTGTAAGTTTCCAAACCGCAGCATAAAGTTTTTAAAGCTATCAAGTCAGATTTTGTTTCTCATGAAGTTTCCAGCAGCTAATGGTTCAGTAGATTACGTGGGCCTCTCACTGTTGTGGCCTCTCCCGTTGCGGAGCACAGGCTCAGGACGCGCAGGCTCAGCGGCCATGGCTCATGGGCCCAGCTGCTCCACGACATGTGGGATCTTCTCAGACCGGGGCACGAACCCATGTCCCCTGCATCGGCAGGCAGACTCTCAACCACTGTGCCACTGGGGAAGCGCGGTCTTAGGATTCTTAAATCCCTAAATAAAGTGAGATCAAGGAAAAGGTGAAGTCTAAAGTCCAACAGTTACAACAGGTGTAAATTCTTCAAAATGCTATCTACTATTTCTATCTCCTAGTCAAACATTAGTAAATGTTAAATATTTATGTCTTCCCAACTGTGGATTGGAGCTGACCTGTTTTTGAGGTATTCTTTCTTGAATGAATTATGTGAAGGTCAGAAGAAGAATGAATTATGTGAAGGTCAGAAGAAGAAAAAAAAAACCACTACCAACAAATGAATGTGTATGTTTCATTGGAGCGCTCTGCTTGACTTAACCCAGCAAATTAATGATCGCCTAGAGGCAAAGCAATTCCACTTCACTCCTGACCCTCACCTCTATGCTCTGCCTTGCTTACTATGAGGTGTTTTGTTTGTCTGTTTGTTTTGCTGGATAAGTGTCATCCTAGAAATGTTTGCATGTATTTTTCTGGCTTCAAGGCATGATTTTTATTAGTGAAATTGTCAACTTGTATGTATGCCTTAGGACAGAAGGGTTCAGGAACTGTTCTAAATTGTTCAGCAGCCTTCTGGGCTGTTCTGTTAACACCATCACCTTCTAAGGTAAGAAATCCAGTTTGTGTGTGTGTGTGTGTGTATTTAATAATTTTTTCTTCTTTTGTCTTTAGTCAGCATCTAACTTTCAAATCATGGGTAGGGAAGTCACTAGGCTTAGAAGTTAATGTTTCAAAGGTCAACATCAAATATAGTCTCTCAACTGTGCCAAGATGTTGATTTTTTTTTTCCCCCATCAATCATTCATTTGCCTAAAAATCCCATTGGTCTGTTAAGTTTTATTAATCTACTATTTCTTATAACTGTTCTTAATCCTCATTAGGAGGATTATATATATCATATTTTATATATATTGTGTGAGTCTTACAGATTTTTCTCTCATTTTACACTCTGGAAACCTAACATTTTTTTGAACAGACTTCTTTGCTACATCCTCAAGCACTTAATACCTCCTCACGTTAAGCAAAACTCTTTTCTCGTGATCGCACCAGCTCCTTAGATGCGCAGCTTGTGGAGAACACTACCCATATTCCGTGTGCCACAGGGTCTCAAAACAGAGGTGGCATCTCCTAAATCCCTAAGATGGCTTCCAAACTACTACTTGATTTCTTTTCAAAGAAATATTTTAAATTTAATTCATGTTTTTATTGAAGTGATACATGGCTAAACTTTAAAAA